>NC_034184.2:16249079-16251579 GCF_002021735.2 Oncorhynchus kisutch
GGAGCAAAGAGAGAAGAGAGAGCAAAGAGAGAGAGAGAGCAAAGAGAGAGAGAGAGCAAAGAGAGAGAGAAGCAAAAGACGAGAGAGAGCAAAGAGAGAGCGAGGCGAGCAAAGAGAGAGAGAGCAAAGAGAGCGGGGACAAAGAGAGAGGGAGAGAGAGAGAGAGCAAAGCGAGAAAGAGAGCGAGAGCAAAGAGAGAGAGAGAGAGCAAAGAGAGAGCGAGGGCAAAGAGAGAGAGAGAGAGAGCAAAGAGAGTGAGAGAGAGAGAGAGAGCAGAGAGAGCAGAGAGAGAGAGCAAAGAGGAAAAGTAGAAATTTTCTGGTGTAGGCTAATGAAAATTGGCTATTGAGAGGAGCCTTCCTCCAGTGGCTGTATGCTCCTAAGTGCCATTTACTAAACAAATATCGTACCACATACAGCTATAATATGTTCAATAGAAGTGCAGTAAATCTTAATAATATATTAAAATGGAATCCTCTATTAAATTCCCTGCAGGTCCTAAAGCTACACTGAAGGTTTATTTTTTATTTTACCCTTGTTTTACCAGGTAAGTTGACTGAGGACACATTCTCATTTACAGCAACGACCTGAGTGAGGTGATGTATTGAAAATCAACAAAGATATCCTCTGTTAGAGTCTGAAATACTACAGGTTTGTAATGTTAAAGGCAAGGATCAATGCCAGGAATAAAAACTATTATACTATGAAGAATGTAAATAACTGCATACTGTGCATACTGTAAATACCTTGCATACTTTACATACTGTGTGTAACACTTTAATATGGTACATACTTTACAAAAGGTACATATTTTACATACAGTCGTGGCCAAAAGTTTTGAGAATGACACAAATATTAATTTTCACAAAGTCTGCTGCCTCAGTTTGTATGATGGCAATTTGCATATACTCCAGCATGTTATGAAGAGTGATCAGATGAATTGCAATTAATTGCTAAGTCCTTCTTTGCCATGCAAATTAACTGAATCACAAAAAAAACATTTCCACTGCATTTCAGCCCTGCCACAAAAGGACCAGCTGACATCATGACAGTGATTCTCTTGTTAACACAGGTGTGAGTGTTGACAAGGACAAGGCTAGACATAGCCTAGTGGTTAGAGCGTTGGACTAGTAACCGAAAGGTTGCAAGTTCGAATCCCCGAGCTGACATGGTACAAATCTGTCGTTCTCCCCCTGAATAGGCAGTTAACCCACTGTTCCTAGGCCGTCATTGAAAATAAGAATTTGTTCTTAACTGACTTGCCTAGTAAAATAAAGGTACAATTTTTTTTTAAATTAAATAGAGATCACTCTGTCATGCTGATTGAGTTCGAATAACACACTGGAAGCTTCAAAAGGAGGGTGGTGCTTGGAATCATTGTTGTTCCTCTTTCAAACATGGTTACCTGCAAGGAAACACGTACCGTTGTCATTGCTTTGCACAAAAGGGGCTTCACAGGCAAGGATATTGCTGCAAGTAAGATTGTACCTAAATCAACCATTTATCAGCTCATCAAGAACTTCAAGGAGAGCAGTTCAATTGCTGTGAAGAAGGCTCAGGGCGCCCAAGAAAGTCCTGCAAGCACGAGGACCGTCTCCTAAAGTTGATTCAGTTGCGTGATCGGGGCACCACCAGTACAGAGCTTGCTCAGGAATGGCAGCAGGCAGGTGTGAGTGCCTCTGCATGCACAGTGAGGCAAAGACTTTGGAGGAGGGCCTGGTGTCAAGAAGGGCAGCAAAGAAGCCACTTCTCTCCAGGAAAAACATCAGGGACAGACTGATATTCTGCAAAAGGTACAGGGATTGGACTGCTGAGGACTGGGGTAAAGTTATTTTCTCTGATGAATCCCCTTTCCAATTGTTTGGGGCATCCGGAAAAAAGGCTTGTCTGGAGAAGACAAGGTGAGCGCTACCATCAGTCTTGTGTCATGCCAACAGTAAAGTATCCTGACACCATTCATGTGTGGGGTTGCTTCTCAGCCAAGGGAGTGGGCTCACTCACAATTTGCCTAAGACCACAGCCATGAATAAAGAATGGTACCAACACATCCTCCGAGAGCAACTTCTCCCAACCATCCAACAGTTCGGTGACGAACAATGCCTTTTCCAGCATGATGGAGCACCTTGCCATAAGACAAGTGATAACTAAGTGGCTCGGGGAACAAAACATCGATATTTTGGGTCCATGTCCAGGAAACTCCCCAGACCTTAATCCCATTGAGAACTTGTGGTCAATCCTCAAGAGGCGGGTGGTCAAACAAAACCCCACAAGTTCTGACAGCCTCCAAGCATTGATTATGCAAGAATGGGCTGCCATCAGTCAGGATGTGGCCCAGAAATAAATTGACAGCCTTCCAGGGCGGATTGCAGAGGTCTTGAAAAGAAGGGTCAGCACTGCAAATATTGACTCTGCATCCACTTCATGTAATTTTCAATAAAAGCCTTTAACACTTAGGAAAGGCTTGTAATTATACTTTGGTATTCCATAGTAACATCTGACA
>NC_034184.2:16256579-16323772 GCF_002021735.2 Oncorhynchus kisutch
TGCTTATCATATCCTGCAACCTATTACACAATCTTCTGCAAGCCTAACGGTTTCTCCCCTCCCTGGGTGGGGAGACCTCCTTCCCTGTTATTAGTTTCACAGTGGTCCCAAGTTGTCTGCCACAGTTCCTTGTCTGTTAAACTGTTCCTCTTTTTCTATGCATAATTCTAGTCTTATGATTCAAATACATCTCACTCCAATATCCAGTGACAGGGTGGAATACTGTTAGATATTGCCTTAACATTAATTTGAAAGTATAAATCATTTAGTCATTATGTTACCATTACCTTAAACATATGAATCTCCATTACATTCCCTCACTTTATTTATTTATTTCTTATCTCTCTCTCTCTCTCTCTCTCTCTCTCTCTCTCTCTCTCTCTCTCTCTCCCTCTCTCTCTCTCTCTCTCTCTCTCTCTCTCTCTCTCTCTCTCTCTCTCTCTCCCTCTCTCCCTCTCTCTCTCTCTCTCTCTCTCTCTCTCTCTCTCTCTCTCTCTATTTCTTTATTTTCTTCCATTCTTTCTCCCTCTCTCAGTGGTCAGCGGTCTCAGAGGAGGGACATCCACTTGGCATGGGGTCTGTGTGTGTGTGTGTGTTTGTATGTGTCTGTCTGTCTGTCTGTCTGTCTGTCTGTCTGTCTGTCTGTCTGTCTGTCTGTCTGTGTCTGTGTGTGTGTGTGTCAGAGGAGGGCCAACCCCCCAGCATGGTAGGAGTGGGGGGCCACTTGTTTTAAAATTATTATAACATTTGGTGGCTCTTTTTGAAATATTAATCAGAAGAGGGAATTGGCCTAATTCTGCTGTGCATGCGTTGTTTTTCTCTGTACTCTGAGGATAATCTTACAGACCCCACACTACACTGCCATATAGTGCAATTGGTTCTATTATTGATTATAATATTTTGAGCCAGATCCTAATTTTTATGTCTAATTTAATAGATAATAGTTGAATGGCATAGAAAGCCCTCCTTGCTTTGTCTTTCAGTTGAATCACGGCCAAGTTGAGCAATTAAAAATATATATGTGGAGGTTTATGTTAATAAATAAAAAAATCTGCTTTATTTAACCAGGTAGACCAGCTGAGAACAAGTTCTCATTTACAACTGTGACCTGGTCAAGATAAAGCAAAGCAGTGAGACAAAAACAACAACACAGAGTTACACATAAACAAATGTACAGTCAATAACACAACAGGAAAATCTATGTACAGTGTGCAAATGTAGACAAGTAGGGAGGTAAGGAAATAAATAGGCCATATAGGCGAAATAATTACAATTGAGAATTAACACTGGAGTGACAATGTGCAGATGATGATGTGCAAGAAGAGATACTAGGGTGCAAAAGAGCAAGAGGATAAGTAATAATATGGGGATGAGGTAGTCGGGTGTGCTATTTACAGATTGCCTGTGTACAGGTACAGCGATCGATAAGCTGCTCTGACAGCTGATGCTTATTCTTTCCAGTCATTGGCAGCAGAGAACTGTAAGGAAAGGCGGCCAAAGGAAGTGTTGGCTTTGGGGATGACCAGTGCAATATACCTGCTGGAGCACGTGCTACGGGTGGGTGTTGCTATGGTGACCAGTGAGCTGAGATAAGGTGGGGCTTTACCAAGCAAAGACTTGTAGATGACCTGGAGCCAGTGGGTTTGGTGACGGATATATAGTGAGGGCCAGCCAACGAGAGCAAACAGGTCGCAGTGGTGGGTAGTATATGGGGCTTTGGGGATAAAACGGATGGCACTGTGATCGAAAACAGCCTGTTTGCTCAGCAGAGTGTTGAAGGCTATTTTGTAAATGACATCGCCGAAGTCAAGGATCGGTAGGATCGTCAGTTTTACAAGGATATGTTTGGCGGAATGAGTGAAGGAGGCTTTGTTGCAAAATAGGAAGCCGATTCTAGATTTAATTTTGGGTTGGAGATGCTTCATGTGAGTCTGGAAGGAGAGTTTACAGTCTAACCAGACACCTAGGTGTCCTAAGTCAGAACGGTCCAGAGTAGTGATGCTAGTCGGGCAGGATGGTGCAGGCAGCAATCGGTTAAAGAGCATGCATTTAGTTTTACTAGCATTTAAAAGCAGTTGGATGCCACGGAAGGAGTGTTGTATGGCACTGAAGCTCGTTTGGAGGTTTGTTAGCACAGTGTCCAAAGAAGGGCCAAATGTATACAGAATGGTGTCGTCTGCGTAGAGCTGGATCAGAGAATCACCAGCAGCAACAGAGATATCATTGATATATACAGAGAAAAGAGTCTGCCTGAGAATTAACCCTGTGGCAACCCCATAGAGACTGCCAGAGGTCCGGACAACAGGCCCTCTGATTTGACACACTGAACTCTATCTGAGAAGTAGTTGGTGAACCAGGCGAGGCAGTCATTTGGGAAGCCAAGGCTATTGAGTCTGCCGATAAGAATACTGCGATTGACAGAGTCGAAAGCCTTGGCCAGGTTGATGAAGACTGCTGCACAGTACTGTTTTTTATCAATGGCGGTTATGATATCGCTTAGGACCTTGAGCGTGGCTGAGGTGCACCCATGACCAGCTCGGAAACCAGATTGCATAGTGGAGAAGGTATGGTGGGATTGATATGGTGATCTGTTTGGTAACTTGTCTTTCGAAGACTTTAGCAAGGCAGGGCAGGATGGATATAGGTCTATTACAGTTTGGGTCTAGAGTGTCTCCCCCTTTGAAGAGGGGGATGACCGCGGCAGCTTTCCAATCTTTGGAAGATAATTTTCGAAATATAGGGTCCAGATTGTCTAGCCCAGCTGATTTGTAGGGTTTCTTATCCTCATTGCAGTGGACAGCTGGGTGGGGGTGCTCTTATTCTCCATGGACTTTAGAGTTTCCCCCAAAAAATGGAATTAGTGCTACAGGATGCACATTTCTGTTTGAAAAACATAGCCTTAGCTTCCCTAACTGATTGAGTATATTGGTTCCTGACTTCCCTGAAAAGTTGCATATCGTGGGGGCTATTTGATGCTAATGCAGAACGCCACAAGAGGTTTTTGTGCTGGTCAAGTACAGTCAAGTCTGGGGTGAACCAAGGGCTATATCTGTTCTTAGTTTTAAAAAAATTGGAATGGGGCATGCTTATTTAAGATGGTGAGGAAAGCACTTTTAAAGAGCAACCAGTCATCTTCTACTGACGGGATGAGGTCAATATGCTTCCAGGATACCTGGGCCAGTTCGATTAGAAAGGCTGCTCGCTGAAGTGTTTTAGCGAGAGTTTGACAGTGATGAGGGGTGGTCGTTTGACCACGAACCCATTACGCCCGCAGGCAAAGAGGCAGTGATCGCTGAGATCCTGGTTGATGACAGTAGAGGTGTATTTAGAGGGCAAGTTGGTCAGGAGGATATCTAAGAGGGTGCCCATGGTTACAGATTTAGGGTTGTACCTGGTAGGTTCCTTGATAATTTTTGTTTGATTGTAGGACGGCTGGGGTGTTAAGCATGTCCCAGTTTAGGTCACCTAACAGTGCGAACTCTGAAGATAGATGGGGGCAGTCAATTCACATATGGTGTCTAGGGCACAGCTGGGGTCTGAAGGGGGTCTATAACAAGCGGCAACGGTGAGCGACTTGTTTCTGGATAGGCAGATTTTTAAAAGCAGAAGTTGTTTGGGCACAGACCTGGATAGTATGACAGAACTCTGCAGGCTATCTCTGCAGTAGATTGCAACTCCGCCCTCTTTGGCAGTTCTATCTTGTCGGAAAATGTTATAGTTAGGGATGGAAATTTCAGGATTTTTGGAGGCCTTCTTAAGCCAGGATTCAGACATGTCTAGGACATCCGGGTTGGCGGATTGTGCTAAAGCAGTGAATAAAACAAACTTAGGGGGGAGGCTTCTAACGTTAACATGCATGAAACCAAGGCTTTTACGGTTACAGAAGTCAACAAATGAGAGTGCCTGAGGAATGGGAGTGCTGCTGGGGGCTGCAGGGCCTGGGTTAACCTCTACATCACCAAAGGAACAGAGGAGGAGTAGAATAAGGCTATGGCTAAAGGCTATAAGAACTGGTCGTCTAGTGCGTTCGGAACAGAAAGTAAAAGGAGCAGATTTCTGGGCGCGGATTAATAGATTCAATGCATAATGTACAGACAAGGGTATGGTAGCATGTGAGTACAGTGTAAAGAAACCTAGGCATTGAGTGACGATGAGAGAGGTTTTGTCTCTAGATGCACCATTTAAGCCAGGTGAGGTCACCGCATGTGTGGGGGGTGGAACAAAAGGGCTAGCTATGGCATATTGAGCAGGGCTGGAGGCTCTACAGTGAAATAAGACAATAATCACTAACCAAAACAACAATAGACAAGGCATATTGACATTAGTGAGAGGCATGTGTAGCCGAGTGATCATAGGGTCCAGTGAGTAGTAAGGCAAGCTGGAGACACTGTGAGACAGCTAGCGGGCCGTGGCTAGCAGTCTAGCAGATGAGCCTCCTAGGGACATCGCAACGGAAGAGCCTGTTGAAACCTCCTCGGATGGATACGTTGGCAAACCTGTCCTGATGGATCGGCGGGGCTCCGTTTCAGCAGTAAAATGATCCAGTCCAATGGAAAAAAATAGTGTAGGTGTTGTAGCCCAATAATTGGCTGATGGACCTCTTCTTCTAGCAGGGAGATGGGCCTAGCTCGAGGCTAGCTCTAGGCTTACTGGTGCTTGCTTCGGGACAGAGATTTTAGCCAGGAGAAGCCACTCAGACAGCTAGCTAGCTGCATTGATCCGGTGTAAAGGTTCAGAGATGTGGTAGAGAAAAAGCAGTCCAATATGCTCTGGGATGATGATATCGCGCTGTGCAGACTGTCAGGAATTGACCGAGCTGAGGCTGGCTGATGTCTGAGTTAACGGTGAGGACCGCTAGCAGTGGCTAGCTGACTACTAGCTAGTAGCTAGTTAGCTGGCTAGCTTCCGACGGGGGTTCCGGTTCTAAAGTGTAAAAAATAACAGATCCCTACCACATTGGGAAAGGTGGGTTGCAGGTGAGTATGTTCAGTCCGTAGATGGAAATAGAGATTTAAAATATTAGAAATATATCCAACATATATACGAAGAGAACGATATATACATGGGACGGGACAAGACAAAACAGACGTCCTACTGCTACGCCATCTTGGAACAAGATTTATGTGTATGCGTTCTATATGAGTGGAGCCTAGTAAAAATGTGTATTGTTTTTCCTGACATCTGGACCTTTTCTGGAATATCAGAATGTTTGTATTTTTTGAGATTGACGGTTAGTACCCAGGTCTGACAGAACTGTTGCCAATTATGTAATTATGGCTGTAGCCTCTCTTTTGTGGGGGACAGCAGTATCAGGACATTTGCATACAGGACGCATTTGATTTGTGTCATTAAGAGTGAGACAGTGCAAGAGTGAGAGTGAGACAGTAATTTACAGTGCCTTCGGAAAGTATTCAGACCCCTTGACTTTATCACATTTTGTTACCTGTATGGATGAAATAAATAAAATCCTCAGTAATTCATAGACAATACCCCATAGTGACGAAGCGAAAACAGGTTTTTAGACATTTTCGCAATATTATTTCAAATAAAAAATAGAAATACCTTATTTACATACAGTAAGTATTCAGACCCTTTGCTATGAGACTCAACATTGAGCTCAGGAGCATCCTGTTTACATTGATCATCCTTTAAATGTTTCTACAACTTGATTGGAGTCCACCTGTGGTAAATTCAATTGATTGGACATGATTTGGAAGGCACACACCTGTCTATATAAGTTGACGGTGTATGAGCAAAAACCAAGCCGTTGTCCTTAGAGCTCCGAGACAGGATTGTGTTGAGGCACAGATCTGGGGAAGTATACCAAAATATTTCTGCAGCATTGAAGATCCCCAAGAACACAGTGGCCTCCATCATTCTTAAATGGAAGAAGTTTAGAACAACCAAGACTGGCCGCCTGGTCAAACTGAGCAATCGTTAGAAAAGCCTTTATCGGGGAGGTGACCAAGAACCCGATGGTCACTCTGACAGAGCTCAAGAGGTTCTCGGTGGAGATGGAAGAACCTTCCAAAAGGACAACCATCTCTGCAGCACTCCACCATTCAGGCCTTTATGGTAGAGTGGCCAGACTGAAGCCCCTCCTCAGTAAAAATCACAAGACAGCCCGCTTGGAGTCTAAAGACTCTCAGACCATGAGAAACAAGATCCTCTGATCTGATGAAACCAAGATTGAACTCTTTGGCCTGAATGCCAAGCCTCATGTCTGGAGGAAACCTGGCACCATCCCTACGGTGAAGCATGGCGGTGGCAGCATCACGCAGTGGGGATGTTTTACAGTGGTTGGAACTGGGAGACTAGTCATCAAGGGAAAGATGAACAGAGCAAAGTACAGAGAGATTCTTGATGAAAGCATGCTCCAGAGCACTCAGCACCTCAGATTGTGGTGAAGGTTAATCTTCCAACAGGACAATGACCCTAAGCACACAGCCAAGACAACGCAGGAGTGGCTTCGGGTCAAGTCTCAGAATGTTCTTGAGTGACCCAGCCACAGCCCGGACTTGAACCCGATCAAACATCTCTGGAGAGACTTGAAAATATCTGTGAAGCACCATTCCCCATCCAACCTGACAGAGCTTGAGAGGATCTGCAAAGAAGAATGGGAGAAACTCCCCAAATATAGATTTGCCAAGCTTGTGGTGTCATACCCAAGAAGACTTAAGACTGTCAAAGGTGCTTCAACAAAGTACTGAGTACTTTGGGGTCTGAATACTTGTGTAAATCGAATAATGTGTTTTTTATAAATTAGCAAACATTTCTAATAACCTATTTTTGCTTTGATAATATGGGGTATTGTGTGTAGATTGATGAGGGGAAAAAACTATTGAATCCATTTTAGAATAACGCTGTAACGTAACAAAATATGGAAAAAGTCAAGGGGTCTGAATACTTTCCGAAGGCACTGTATATATACTGAACAAAAATATAAATGCAACATGTAACGTATTGGTCCAATGTTTCATGAGCTGAAATGAAAGATCTCAGAAATGTTCCAAATGCACAAAAAGCATATTTCTCTAAAATGTTGTGCACAAATTTGTTTACATCCCTTTTAGTGAGGTGCAGTTGTGTCACACAAACACATTGCCACAGATGTCTCAAGTTTTGAGGAAACATGCAATTGCTATGCTGACTGCAGGAATGTCCACCAGTGCTGTTGCCAGATAATTGAATGTTAATTCCTCTACCGTAAGCCAGCTCCAACACCGTTTTAGAGAATTTGTCTTTACGTCCAACCGACATCACAACCGCAGACAAATTGTAATATTTTACATTTGAGATTCTTCAAAGTAGCCACCCTTTGCCATGATGACAGCTTTGCACACTCTTGCCATTCTCTCAACCAGCTTCATGAGGTAGTCACCTGGAATGCATTTAAATTAAAAGGTGTGTCTTTTTTCAAGTTAATTTGTGCAATTTCTTTCCTTCTTAATGCATTTGAGCCAATCAGTTGTGTTGTGACAAGGCAGGGTTGGTGTACAGAAGATACCCCTATTTGGTCAAAGACAAATTCCATATTATGGCAAGAACAGCTCAAAAAAGCATAGAGAAACTTACTTTAAGACATGAAGGTCAGTCAATCTGGAAAATTTCAAGAACTTTTTCTTCAAGTGCAGCCACAATAATCATTAAGCACTATGATGAAACTAGCTCTCATGAGGACTGCCACAGGAAAGGAAGACCAAAATTTACCTCTGCAGCACAGGATAAATTATTAGAGTTAACTGTACTTCAGATTGCAGCCCAAATAAATGCTTCACAGCGATTAAGTAACAGACACATCTCAACATCAACTGTTCAGAGGAGACTGCGTAAATCAGGTCTTCATGGTCGAATTGCTGCAAAGAAACCACTACTAAAGGACAACAATAATAATAAGAGACTTGCTTGGGCCAAGAAACACGAGCAATGGACATTAGACCATTGGAAGTCTATCCTTTGGTCTGATGAGTCCACATTTGAGATTTTGATTCCAACCGCCATGTCTTTGTGAGACGCAGAGTCTGCGAATGGATGATCTCTGAATGTCTGGTTCTCACCGTGAAGAATGGAGGAGGAGGTATGATGATGTGGGGGGGCTTTGCTGGTGACACTGTCTGTGATTTATTTAGAAATCATGGCACACTTAACCAGCATGGCTACCACAGCATTCTGCAGCTATACGCCATCCCATCTGGTTTGTGCTTAGTGGGACTGTCATTTGTTTTTCAACCGGACAATGACCCAAAACACACCTCCAGGCTGTGTAAGGACTATTTGACCAAGAAGGAGAGTGATTGAGTGCTGCATCAGATGACCTGGCCTCCACAATCACCTGACCTCAACCCAATTGAGATGGTTTGGGATGAGTTGGACCGCAGACTGAAGGAAAACTCCTTCAAAACTTTTGGAAAAGCGTTCCAGGTGAAGGTAGTTGAGAGAATGCCAAGAGTGTGCAAAGCTGTCATCAAGGTGGATAACTTTGAATAATCTTTTTTTGGTTACTACATGACTCCATATGTGTTATGTCTTCACTATTATTCTACAATGTAGAAAATAGTAAAATTAAGAAAAACCCTTGAATGAGTAGGTGTTTCCAAACATGTGACTGGTACTGTATGGTTTTTCACCCACACCATTTTCAATTAATTTTCGTAAGATTTTCGCCAAATTGAATCAAATGCTTTTGGAAATCTACAAATCATGGGAACATGCTTGTTTTGTTTTGATTGACATGGTTATCAATTATATAACACCATATAACACCATATAAATATGGTCTGATGTTCGATAATTTGGGTGGGAATCCAATTATACTTTTGCTCAGGACATTGTGTTCACAGAGAAAGTACAGTAATCTGCTGTTCATAATGGCACAGAATATTTTTTCCAAGTTGCTGTCGACACAAATGCCATGATAATTATTTGGGTCAAATTGGTAATTTAAAAAAAATGGTGTTATTAGTCCCTGGTCTCTCATAGTCTCTCATAGTCTCTCATAGTCTCTCGCAGTCTCTCTCTCTCTCTCACACAGTCTCTCTCTCTCTAATAATTGTTTTCTTAATCATTAATTGGGTTTACTGCATCTTGGGCAGGAAGTCTTAATAAACCCATGTGTATACATAATTTTACTTCAGACACATTTATACTTCAGACACATCATACGATGTCCCGTAAAGCTGAATTGGGCACCTTATAAGGTAAACAACTCTCTTGTAATTGTAATACTTTTGACCTGTTGCAAAGACTTACAATTCTGTGCAATCTGTCCCTAATTTCCCCACTGTTTCTCAAAGCCTGTTTGAGTTCAGTGTGTACTGGCGGCTATCTATTGTTCCAAAGGAAGGATATCTCTAACCCAAACAACAGATGACTTAAACATGAGAGCAGTGGACCAGTCTCTCTCTCTCTCTCTCTCTCTCTCTTTCTCTCTCTCTCTCTCTCTCTCTCTCTCTCTCTCTCTCTCTCTCAATTCAATTCAATTCAATTCAAAGGGCTTTATTGGTATGGGAAACAAATGTTTACATTGCCAAAGCAAGTGAAATAGATAATAAACAAAAGTTAAATAAACAATAAAAATGTAACAGTTAACATTACTCTCACAAAGGTTCCAAAGGAATAGTGACATTTCAAATATCACATTATGGCTATATACATTGTTGTAACGATGTGCAAATAGTTAAAGTACAAAAGTGAAAATAAATAAACATACATGAGGGTTGTATTTATAATGGTGTTTGTTCTTCACTGGTTACCCTTTTCTTATGGCCACAGGTCACAAATCTTGCTGCTGTGATGGCACACTGTGGTATTTCATCCAATAGATATGGGTGTTTATCAAAATTGGATTTGTTTTTGTGGGTCTGTATAATCAGAGGGAAATATGTGTCTTTAATATGGTCATACATTTTGCAGGAGGTTAGGAAGTGCAGCTCAGGTTCCACCTCATTTTGTGGGCAGTGTGCACACAGCCTGTCTTCTCTTGAGAGCCAGGTCTGCCTACGGCGGCCTCTCTCAATAGCAAGGCTATATTATCATGAAGTGCCCTGGGGGGAGTATCATAGAGCTGCCCCTTTTTCCACAGAGTATAACACCCAGTTCCTACATAATATATATTAAGTCAGAGAACGCCAGGACAGAATCCCTACGTTGGAATGGCTACAATTCTGTAGACCAATAGACCATACAGCTGTAGTGTTGGCTGGAAATGGCTGGAAATGGTTAAACTCTGAAACTAGCATCAGTACAGAATAAGAGCAAATAAGAGCGAAACACCTATTCTATGCGACAACCATGGGTATGTCTAATGTATCAATTATGAACACAACCCGAGACTTTCTGTCGATTGACTCTCCAGCAGATGGACCGGATTCCAACAGAGAAGACAACAACGACATACGGGCATAAATATATACGTTGCAATTATTCTCGAATGAGCGGCCGTTCATGTGCAAAGGATTAGCATTTCAATGATTATAATTATCGACTGTGAGTAGTGAATCCATTTAGTCTTTCCCGCTCTTTCTCAGTCCCCACCCCTTACCTTTGTCAACCAAGCCGTCATATTGCCATAGCCCACTAGGGACGTTTCTATCATTGTTAGTAACCAATATCTACTGTTTGTTTGTTGTGTATTTCTGTGATTATTTGGTTAGTTAGTAAGAAAATTACTATGCCAATTTGTAAATTGTTGATTCATTATGGAAACTAGGGTTTGTGCAGATATCCAAGGTTTTACGATATTCAGTAATGAGAACTGATGAGGTAATAATAATAATTAATTAATGGAAGACTGTAATTGATCAGATATTAAAATATTTGAAGAGTTATATTCTGAGAATTATAACTCTGTAAATCTCAACATTTTCCGTAGTGCCCCGACTTCCTAGTTAATGAATGTTTACATGATTAGTTTAATTACATAATAATTAAACCTGGAGAACAGATTTAATATAAATAAGTCTTCACATTTAATGATAGTTAAACACGACACGACACCACTGAGTCTGTACATAGTCAAAGCTTTCCTTAAGTTTGGGTCAGTCACAGTGATCAGGAATTCTGCCACGGTGTACTCTCTGTTTAGGGCCAAATAGCATTCTTAGTTTGCTCCGTTTTTTTGTTAATTCTTTCCAATGTGTCAAGTAATTATTTATTGTTTTCTCATGAATTGGTTGGGTCGAATTGTGTTGCTGTCCTGGGGCTCTGTTTGTATTTGTGAATAAAGCACCAGGACCAGTTTGCTTGGGGGACTCTTCTCCATTTTCATCTCTCTATAAGTGATGGTTTTGTTATGGAAGGTTTGGGAATCACTTCATTTTAGGAGGTTGTAAAATTTAACCACTCTTTTCTGGATTTTGATAGAGTGTATCAGCCTAATTCGGCTCTGCATGTATTATTTGGTGTTTTACGTTGTACACAGAGGATATTATTGCAGAATTCTCCATGAAGAGTCTCAATTTGGTGTTTGTCCAATTTTGTCAATTCTTGGTTGGTGAGCAGACCCCAGACCTAACAACCATAAACAGCAATGGGTTCTATAACTGATTCAAGTATTTTTAGCCAGATCCTAATTGGTATGTCGAATTTTATGTTCCTCTTGTTGTCATAGAAGGTCCTCCTTACCTTGTCTCTCAGATCATACACAGCTTTGTGGAAGTTACCTGTGGTGCTGATGTTTAGGCCGAGGTATGTATAGTTTTTTTGTGTGCTCTAGGGAAACAGTGTCTAGATGGAATTTGTATTCATGGTCATGGCAACTGGACCTTATTGTTGTCTTTGACTGAGATTTATGGCCCAGATCTGACAGAATCTGTGCAGAAGATCTAGGTGCTGGTGTAGGCCCACCTAAGTTGGGGACAGAATTACCAGATCATCAGCAAAAAGTTTAAATTTGACTTCAGATTCTAGTAGGGTGAGGCTGAGTGCCGAAGACTGATCTAGTGCCCTCGCCAATTTGTTGATATACAGTTGAAGTCGGAAGTTTACATACACTTAGGTTGGAGTCATTAAAACTAGTTTTTCAACCACTCCACAAATTTCTTGTTAACAAACTATAGTTTTGGCAAGTCGGTTAGGACATCTACTTCGTGCATGAGGCAAATCATTTTTCCAACAATTGTTTCCATACAGATTATTTCACTTATAATTCACTGTATCACAATTCCAGTGGGTCAGAAGTTTACATACACTAAGTTGACTGTGCTTTTTAAACAGCTTGGAAAATTCCAGAAAATGATGTCATGGTTTTAGATGCTTCTGATAGGCTAATTGACATAATTTGAGTCAATTGGAGGTTTACCTGTGGATGTATTTCAAGGCCTACCTTAAAACTCAGTGCCTCTTTGCTTGACCTCCTGAGACCTCCTGTCTCAGCCTCCAGTATTTATGCTGCAGTAGTTTATGTGTCGGGGGGCTAGGGTCAGTTTATTATATCTGGAGTACTTCTCCTGTCCTATTCGGTGTCCTGTGTGAATCTAAGTGTGCGTTCTCTAATTCTCTCCTTCTCTCTTTCTTTCTCTCTCTCTGAGGACCTGAGCCCTAGGACCATGCCCCAGGATTATCTAACATGAGGACTCTTCGCTGTCCCCAGTCCACCTGGCCGTGCTGCTGCTCCAGTTTCAACTGTTCTGCCTTCTTATTATTCGAACATGCTGGTCATTTATGAACATTTGAACATCTTGGCCATGTTCTGTTATAATCTCCACCCGGCACAGCCAGAAGAGGACTGGCCACCCCACATATGCTCTGTCTAATTCTCTCTTTTTTTCTCTCTCTCGGAGGACCTGAGCCCTAGGACCATGCCCCAGGACTACCTGACATGATGACTCCTTGCTGTCCCCAGTCCATCTGACCGTGCTGCTGCTCCAGTTTCAACTGTTCTGCCTTATTATTATACGACCATGCTGGTCATTTATGAACATTTGAACATCTTGGCCATGTTCTGTTATAATCTCCACCCGGCACAGCCAGAAGAGGACTGGCCACCCCACATAGCCTGGTTCCTCTCTAGGTTTCTTCCTAGGTTTTGGCCTTTCTAGGGAGTTTTTCCTAGCCACCGTGCTTCTACACCTGCATTGCTTGCTGTTTGGGGTTTTAGGCTGTGTTTCTGTACAGCACTTTGAGATATCAGCTGATGTACGAAGGGCTATATAAATACATTTGATTTGATTTGATTTGACATCATGGGAAAATCAAAAAGAAATCAGCCAAGACCTCAGAAAACAATTGTGGACCTCCACAAGTCTGGTTCATCCTTGGGAGCAATTTCCAAATGCCTGAAGGTACCACGTTCATCTGTACAAACAATAGTATGCAAGTATAAACACCATGGGACCACGCAGCCGTCATGTCGCTCAGGAGGGAGACGTGTTCTGTCTCCCAGAGATGAACGTACTTTTGTGCGAGAAGTGCAAATCAATCCCAGAACAACAGCAAAGGACCTTGTGAAGATGCTGGAGGAAACAGGTACAAAAGTATCTATATCCACAGTAAAATGAGTCCTATATCATCATAACCTGAAAGGCTGCTCAGCTTTGCTGCAGGTGGGACTAGTGCACTTCACAAAATTGATGGCATCATGAGGCAGGACAATTATGTTGATATATTGAAGCAACATCTCAAGACATCAGTCAGGAAGTTAAAGCTTGTTCGCAAATGGGTCTTCCAAATGTACAATGACCCCAAGCATACTTCTGAAGTTGTTACAAAATGGCGTAAGGACAACAACGTCAAGGTATTGCAGTGGCCATCACAAAGCCCTGACCTCAAACCTGTAGAAAATGTGTGGGCAGAACTGAAAAAGCGTATCCGAGCAAGGAGGCCTACAAACCTGACTCAGTTACAACAGCTCTATCAGGAGGAATGAGCCAAAATTCACCCAACTAATTGTGGCAAGCTTGTGGAAGGCTACCAGAAACATTTGACCCAGGTTAAACAATTTAAAGGCAATGTTACCAAATACTAATTGAGTGTATGTAAACTTCTGACCCACTGGGAATGTGATGAAAGAAAGAAAAGCGGAAATAAATAATACTCTACTTTTATTCTTAAAATAAAGTGCTGATCCCAACTGACCTAAGACAGGGAATTTTTACTAGGATTAAATTTCAGGAATTGTGAAAAACGGAGTTAAAATGTATTTGGCTAAGGTGTATGTAAACCTCCGACTTCAACTGTATATGTTGAAGAATGTGGGGCTTTAAGCTGCATCCCTGTCTCAACCCCAGGCCCTGTGGAAAGAAATCGTTTTTTTAATGTCAATTTTAACCGCACGCACACTTGTTATTTGTGTAAATGGATTTTATAATTTCGTATGTTTTACAATTTTCCCACAACACCACTTTCCATCAATTTGTATAGCAGACTCTCATGACAAATTGAGTGAAAAGATTTTTGGATATCAACAAAGACTTTTCCTTTTTATTTTTTATTATTTTTATTTTTTTGTCAATTAGGGTGTGCAGGGTGAATATGTGGTTTGTCGTACGGTAATTTGGTTAAAAGACAATCTGACATTTGCTCAGTACATTGTTTTCTCTGAGAAAATGTCGGAGTCTGCTGTTAATGATAATGCAGAGGATTTTCCCAAGGTTGTTGTTGACTCATATTCCCAGGTAGTTATTGGGGTCAAATTTGTCTCCACTTTTGTGGATTGCGGTGATCAGTCCTTGTTTCCAATATTGGGGAAGATGCCAGAGCTGCGGATGATGTTAAAGAGTTTAAGTATAGCCAATTGGAATTTGTGGTCTGTATATTTTATCATTTCATTTAGGATACCATCATCCCCACAGGCCTTTTTGGGTTAGAGGGTTTGTATTTTGTCCTGTAGTTCATTCAAGGTAATTGAAGAGTCCAGTGGGTTCTGGTAGTCTTTAATAGTTGATTCTACGATTTGTATTTGATCATGTATATGTTATTGCTGTTTTTCCATTGTTATAGAGCCAAAAAGATTGGAGAAGTGGTTTATCCATTAATCTCTGTTTTGGATAGATAACTCTTCGTGTTGTTGTTTGTTTAGAGTTTTCCAATTTCCCAGAAGTGGTTAGATTCTATGGATTCTTCAACTACATCGAGCTGATTTCTGACGTGCTGTTCCTTCTTTATCCATAGTGTATTTCTGTATTGTTTAATTAAGTGATTCAGAATTTCTGGGTCTCTATGTTTTTGGTTGGATAGGTTTCTCAATTTCTTTCTTAGGTTTTTGCATTCTTCATCGAAATATTTGTCATTGTTGTCCATTTTCTTAGGTTGTCTGCTTGAAATGATTAGATTGAAAGGGAAGCTGAGAGATCAAGTATACGGTTTAGGTTTTCTACTGCCAAGTTTACACCTTCACTATTACACTGAAACCTTTTGTCCAGGAAAATGGCTGGAAGGGGTTGAATTTGTTGTTGCCTAATTGTTTTTTGGAAGATTTCCATCTATAGCATTTCTTAATATTATGAACCCTCTAAGAGACTCTGGATTGAGGTCACTGATAAGGTAGTGGAGCTATAGGTGTACCTACAATAGGAGTCCCCTCGAAGCCTACCATTGACTATGTACAGTTGAAGTCGGAAATTTACATACACCTTAGCCAAATACATTTCAACTCAGTTTTTCACAATTCCTGACATTTAATCCTAGTACAAAATCCCTGTTTTAGGCCAGTTGGGATCACCACTTTATTTTAAGAATGTGAAATGTCAGAATAATAGTAGAATGAATGATTTATTTCAGCTTGCATTTCTTTCATCACATTCCCAGTGGGTCAGAAGTTTACAAACACTCAATTAGTATTTGGTATCATTGCCTTTAAATTGTTCAACTTGGGTCAAGCGTTTCAGGTAGCCTTCCACAAGCTTCCCACAATAAGTTGGTGTCATGCCCTGACCTTAGTTATCTTGGTTTTCTTTATTATTTGGTTTGGTCAGGGTGTGACAAGGGTGGTGTGTTTTTTTGTATTGTCTAGGGTTTTTTGTATGTCTAGGGCTTTTTCTAGTCTAGTAGTTTTTATGTCTATGGTTGCCTAGTTTGATTCTCAATCAGAGGCAGCTGTTTATCGTTGTCTCTGATTGGGAACCATATTTAGGTAGCCATTTGCCTTGGTTTATCTGTGGGTTATTGTCTATGTGTAGTTGCCTGTTTCAGCACTCGTGTAATATAGCTTCACGTTCGTTTTGTTGTTTTGGTTAGTTTGTTTAAGTGTTCTTTGTTATTAAAAGAAGAATGTATTCAAATCACCCTGCGCCTTGGTCTCCTCACTATGACGAACGTGACAGAATAACCCACCAAACAAGGACCAAGCAGCGTGAAAAGGAGGAGCAGCATATGATGGAGCAGACAGCTTGGACATTAAAGATCCTGGACGTGGGAGGAAATACTGTCAGGAGAGGATCTCCTACCATGGAGGCAGGTGGAGATAGCACGGGAGGAACGGCGACGATATGTGGGTACACGACAGGCACGGAAGCACGAGAGGCAGCCCCAAGATTTTTTGGGGGGAGGCACACGAGGAGATTGGCTGAGTTAGGTAGGAGACCTGAGCCAACTCCTCGTGCTTACCGTGGGGAGCAGATAACTGGTCAGGCACCGTGTTTTGCAGAGATGCTCACGGTGTCTCCAGTGCGCTATTCTAGCCCGGCCAATGGGAGGAGCTGGAATAGAACGGGGGGGGGTTGACCTTAGTTATCTTTGTTTTCTTTATTATTTGGTTAGGTCAGGGTGTGACAAGGGTAGTGTTTCTGTATGTCTAGGGGTTTTTATGTCCATGGTTGCCTAGATTGGTTCTCAATCAGAGGCAGCTGTTTATCGTTGTCTCTGATTGGGAACCAAATTTCGGTAGCCATATTCCTTGGTTTATCTGTGGGTTATTATCCATGTGTAGTTGCCTGTTTCACCACTTGTGTTATATAGCGTCACTTTCGTTTGGTTGTTTTGGTTAGTTTGTGTTAAGGGATTTTTTTATCAATAATGACTAATTATGTATACATTTCAGTCAGGACTGACTAATCAGAATACTATTATGTTACTGTATATATATGAATTTTCTTTTTATCCTAGTACTGAATATAATGTGTAATTATAATCAAGAAGTAGATCAATGACTGTCTGTTCCTTGGTAGAAATGAATTAACTTATCGCCAGACTGGCTAGAATGCTTATCTACACAGGCAGACCTTGGCTCGGGTCATAAATTATCTAATTTAGGAGAGACGATGTGTGAAGGCTTGAGAACTATACAGCCTTTGTACCAGGGTGAAGAAGAGACGGGACAGTTCGAAAACTAATGACGTCATTTTCAGTTTATAACCTGTGGTAAACTGTATCATGTTCAGTACTCTCGAGAATAAAGGCTGCTGATTGATTTTGAGACTGGTCTCTGTCCATTTCATGCAAATAAGAATCTTACAAATTCTTAGGAATTGACAGAGTGTTTAATTTTAATTGGGTATTAAAACATATAGGAATGTAATTCCTGTAACAGTTTGTTTAAGTGTTCTTCGCTATTAAAAGAAGAATGTATTCAAATCACGCTTGGTCTCCTCACTATAACGAACGTGACAGTTGGGTGAATTTTGGTCAGGTTTGTAGGCCTCTTTGCTCGCACACGTTTTTTCAGTCTGCCCAAACATTTTCTATAGGGTTGAAGGCAGGGCTTTGTGATGGCCACTCCAATACCTTGACTTTGTTGTCCTTAAGCCATTTTGCCACAACTTTTGAAGTATGCATTTGGGTCATTGTTAATAAGGAAGACTCATTTGCGACCAAGCTTTAACTTCCTGACTGATGTCTTGAGATGTTGCTTCAATATATCCACATAATTTTCCTGCGTCATGATGCCATCTATTTTGTGAAGTGCACCAGTCCCTCCTGCAGCAGAGCAGCCCCACAACATGATGCTCCCAACCCCGTGCTTCACGGGTGGGATGGTGTTCTTCGGCTTGCAAGCATCCCCTTTTTTCTCCAAACATAACGACTGTCATTATTGCCAAACATTTTTATTTCATCAGACTAGGGGACATTTCTCCAAAAAGTACGATCTTTGTCCCCATGTGGAGTTGCAAACCGTAGTCTGGCTTTTTTATGGCAGAGCAGCCTTTCAGGTTATGGCGATACAGGACTCGTTTTACTGTGGATATAGATACTTTGTACCTGTTTCCTCCAGCATCTTCACAAGGTCCATTGTTGTTGATCTGTGTTTGATTTGCACTTTTCGCACCAAAGTACGTTCATCTCTAGGAGACAGAACACGTCTCCCTCCTGAGCGATATGACGGCTGCGTGGTCCCATGGTGCTCATACTTGTGTACTATTGTTTGTACAGATGAACATGGTACATTCAGGCATTTGGAAATTGCTCCCAAAGGATGAACCAGACTTGTGGAGGTCTACAATTTATTTTCTGAGGTCTTGGCTGATTTCTTTTGATTTTCCCATGATGTGAAGCAAAGAGGCGCTGAGTTTGAAGGTAGTCCTTGAAGTACATCCACAGGTACACCTCCAATTGACTCAAATTATGTAAATTAGCCTATCAGAAGCTTCCAAAGCCATGACATAATTTTCTGGAATTTTCCAAGCTGTTTAAAGGCACAGTCAACTTAGTGTATGTAAACTTCTGACCCACTGGAATTGTGATACAGTGAATTATAAGTGAAATAATCTGTCTGGTAACAATTGTTGGAAAATGTACTTGTGTCATGCACAAAGTAGATGTCCTAACCTACTTGCCAAAACTATAGTTTGTTAACAATGCATTTGTGGAATTGTTGAAAATGAGTTTTAATGACTCCAACCTTAGTGTTGGTAAACTTCCGACTTCAACTGTACATGCCTAGCGTCTGACAGAGCTGCAGGAGTTGTGACATGTTTTTGTTGGTTACGTTATCATAGTTGTGTCTAGGGGGGCATATGGGGGAGGGAATGCTTTCACCTCCAGGTAGGTGTTTGTCCCCCTGTGTGCAGATGGTTTCGGGTTCTTGTCCAGTGTTCTCATTTAGGTTGCCACAGACTAGTACCTTCCCCCTCTAGGATGGAGAAGCTGTTAAAGGGGATTCCATTGGGGGGATATAAGTAGCACACATGAGGAGATTCTTCTCTGCTGAGATAATTTTCTCATTCCTTTCTAGCCAGATGTAAAATGTTCCTGATTTGACTAATTTAATAGAGTGGGTTAGGCCTGCTCTATACCAAATGAGCATCCCCCTGAGTCTCTATTTCACCCCTGGTAGTTTGGTGGATGCTCTCTGTGACCTAGAGCGGAACCAGTGGGTCCGTCTCCTTTATACCATGTTTCTTGTAGGATGACAATGTCTGTATTTCCAATTTCTTTGAAGTCTGAATTCCTGCTCTTTAGTCCAAAGGCAGATGACCTCAGAACATGTTTCTTCCAGGATGAGATAGTCAAAGCCTTGTGTTCCTTAGTGTCTAGTGTTGTTTTTGTGTGGTTTAGGACCAGACCATCACAGTAGGTGTGAGCAGAGCATGTTGAGCATCTATCTCTCACCCAGTCTCAGTCTCTCTCTCTCTCTCTCTGTCAATTCAATTCTATGTGCTTTTTTGGCATGACCTAACAATGTACATATTGCCAAAGCTTACTCTGGAGATTTACAATATTAACATCATTAAAATAATAATAACCAATATTGTCAGCGGGATAACAGGAACAACAATAACCAAGTGTCAAAATAACCAGACATTGAACAATAACAATAAGCATAGAGGACATGTGAGGGTTGGTTGGTCTGTCAGATACTGTCCCTCATCTTATGGCTGGCAGCAATGTAGTGCGCTGCCAACCCACAGCTCTCTGTGTCTTCCCCCAACAGGATGGGTAGCCTATTCTCATCAGAGAGGTCTTTGATAGGTCTCTCTCTCTTTATCTCCAAGTCACTCTCTCTGTCTCTCCCTCTCAGTCTCTCACAGTGTATTTTTTTCATCTTTCGCAGTCTTCTCTGCTTGAATTTGAATTCATATGTGTATAAAACTGTCTTGGTCAAAACTATTTCAAAATTACAGTGATATAATAATGTCGTGTTTTAACTTGAATTTAGTACAGAAAAGTTTTTGAAAAGATATTAAAGAGAAAAGACAATATGTAAGATCTGAATGTTTTAGCCAAGGCCTCCCTAAAATCTCTATTGCCCTCAATGGTACAAGTAGCCCCACTCACATGGAGATCGAAGGCATTCTTCAGTGGTTGAGATGCTATTGTAAGCCAGTCAAAGGACATGGTTTCATAGCAGCAGTCCCTTGGTTCACATGCATGAACCGAATAGCACTTTGAAATAAGACCTTTAGATCTGAATCTTAAAGGGCTGAGGGACCTCTTAAGATACAAGGCCACGGAGAGGTTTTTTAGTACTGAGAGAGAAATGATTGAGGATGGATTACATATCAAAAGCTCAGCTTTTAGATCCCCAGAACAACATGTCTCATTATGCTTCTTTCTAAAGCTCCTTTATAAAATGTATTACTAGTATTGTTAGCCAAACCAAGAGAAATAATCATTGTAGCGACTCTAACGTTTAGGAAGTTAGAATAGAAGGGGTCCAAGTACTGAACCTTGAACACCAGATTTCAACTTCTGCGCTCAGATGATTTGTAATGTAAAATTCATACCTCCCTCAAGTTTACTGACATGTGTTTATCCTTCTTTAGCTTGATGGGTTCCGCTTATGTCCCTATAGTATCGTACTTGTTTTCAACTTAATTGCTGTCTAATACATCGTCATCAGAGCATGAGAGGGTGCTTCAGATTGTGACACTTAGCACTTGTGTCCAGATGACTCACATCATCAAGCTCAGGGTTGTTTTCCAACACCATCCTCAAGGCATATGTCTGACTGAGTGTTTATATCTTAATATATCTGTTATAAGTTATCACAGCAATTAATCTGATTGCATCAGAATGTATCACCACGGGGACACTACATCTGTGCTCACTAATATGACAGATCTGCTTTTGGAGCCCTGAAGATCAATACAGTTATTGGAATTGGAACTTTTAGTGTAGCTGCTTCTACTGTATGTATAGCTGACTGTTCCAGATATCACTGTGAACTTAATACAATCTTATTTGGTTTACTGTTGTCACCTGTTGGAGTGGAAAGTGTAAGACATTCACATCTTCCATGGAGGAGAAGCTCTTGAATAAAAAAATAAATAAAAAAATGTAGCTTTGCTTCCGTCAGACCTCCCTGGACGAATCCCCTCCTCCCTACGCTCTGTCTCCCACCCGTCACTTCAGGAATCATAATCATCAGGAACACCATTTAATTATAACTGAAAAAAGTGTAAACACCACTTTCTTTTATCCCCTTATACATCTGGACGTGATGACAATGTGTTAAAGCCATGTAAATCTGGCTTGACAGCCACATCAAAGGGTGCAGCGAGGAGCTTACTGCTACTTAGGGCACTGGAATTCTGTTGCTAAGCATCAGTCCACAACCTATCAGGCCCCTGAAGGACTTTTCTCTTTCTGACTGAGGGGTGAGGAGGAGATTTCACAGTTGCAAGAGAGAGACTGAATGAGGATTAATGGTGATTCTATTGCTTAAAGCAACTGTAAGGGAACTCCAGCAACTTTTGAAAAAGAAAAATACACTTTCAGTTGATCTGCTGCTGTACTTTTTCTTTGAGCTTTTTGTCCAAGCGAGGAATACTTACAACTCTATGTTAAGAGGAACGTTGCAAGCACACCATCATGTGGAATATCATGTCGATCTCTCCCAGAAACACCTATTTCAACCAGTTTATTCCTATCATAGAAACTCAATTATCTTTAGTCCTTCATAAATTAGAGATTATTTTGTCATCAGTGAATTCTCTCCGCCCTTTTAAAGGAGACATGCTAGGTGATTGCTCTACTGCGTAAAGACTATGAGCCATTATTAGCCACCATCTTCCTGTGAATAAATTCAATAACCACCGTCCTCTGTCCTCCCCTGGTGTGGTGCTAAATCACTGGAGCTGTTCAGAAGTGGGCTTCTAGGCTAGCTGATGGAGCTGTGTGCTGCTGTGCTTCATTGGAGAAGTAGCTTGGAAAGCAAGCAGGTTATAATTCTGTTCATCAACCTGATTTATTATTTCACTGGCTCTGTTTTCCTATTCGCTGTGAGTTACAGGAAGTGACATGTTGGAATTTCAGTTGGAGTTTCAAAACGTTCTAGAAGATTCATTCATAGAAATGTTTTCAGATAACAATACTGTAGCCATCCATCAGTGAATGTATTGACATGTTAGCCTACTTTTTAAATTTAGTTATTTTTTTATTTTTTTTACCCCTTTTTCTCCCCAATTTTGTGGTATCCAATTTTTTGTAATTCCTATCTTGTCTCATAGCTACAACTCCCGTACACGCTCGGGAGAGCTGAAGGTCAAAAGTCATGCGTCCCCCGAAACACAACCCAACCAAGCCCCACTGCTTCTTAACACAGCGCGTATCCAACCCGGAAGCCAGCCTCACCAATGTGTCTGAGGAAACACTGTGCGACCTTGGTTAGCGTGCACTGGGCCCGGCCCGCCACAGGAGTCGCTGGTGAGCGATGAGACAAGGATATCCCTACCGGCCAAACCCTCCCTAACCCGTACGACACTAGGCCAATTGTGCGTCGCCCCACTGACCTCCCGGTCGCGGCCGGCTGCGACAGAGCCTGGGCGAGAACCTAGTCTCTGGTGGCACACTAGCGCTGCGATGCAGTGCCCTAGACCACTGCCCCACCCGGGAGGCCATTTGTTAGTCTACATTTTGACAAGACTGAGAGCCCTGCTCTGCCATTGTAAATGACTGATGCTTAAGAATGTATGAAGAAATATGACTGAGGCTTTTGATTGTTTGATTAAACATGCCTGATACGTCCACAATGATTGAAATAAAAATTTAATTGAAAGAAAAGCTAAGGAGCCTCCCGAGTGGCGCAGCAGTCTAAGGCACTGCATCCCAGTGTTCCGGAGTCGCTACAGCCTGGGTGTCATGTGTGCTCCCTCTCCAGCCTCTAGGTCACCAGGCTGCTCGTTATGGCGCACACCTGTCACCACCGTTACGCGCATCAGCGCATTGACACTCACCTGGACTCCATCACCTCCTTGATTACCTGCCCTTTATATGTCACTCCCTTTGGTTTCTTCCCCAGGTGCCATTGTTTCTGTTTCTGTGTCATGTTAGTGCGCTGTTCGTGTTTCTTGTTGTGTTAGTTTATTTATGAAATGTATTCACTCGCTGAACTTGCTTCCTGACTCTCAGCATACATCTTTACACTGGGGTTCAATCCCAGGCTGTGTCATTACCGGCTGTGACCAGGAGTCCCACAGGGCGGCGCACAATTGATCCAGCGTCGCTAGGGGAAGGTCATTGCTCAAGATCATAATCATGACTTTGGGCAGAAAAAAGGGGTAATAAAATAAGACAAGGAAGAAAAGGTAAGAAAAAATAAAATATTTAATTAATTCTCACACATAGGAAACGGAAACGATAATGACCTCTCACCAACTTGTAATGTTCAGAGAATTAGGGCTCTATTCAATCTGTAAAGCAGATGTGTTACATATTCAGCAAAAGAAATTGAAAGGTAATTTCAGACACATGCAATGTTTACCATAAATGCATTCTCCGCTATGCGTGAACATTGCCTTTAAACTTCAATCATGCAGTAAATCTGAACTTCCGCAATGCGGATTTGAATAGAGCCCTTAGTCATAACAGTGGTCAGTAAATCCCAGTGAGACAGAGAGAGAGAGAGCTGAGGGTTGAGCTGAGCCGGCTGAAGCTAAGAATGGAATAGTGCCTCCCGGCCTGGACGACAAATCTATTTTTTTAAATCTCTTCGATGGAGATGAAAGAGAAGTGGTGCTCAGTCTGGATTACAGGGAACAATTACGCTTTATAAGAAATGAGACAACCAATCCGCTTTGTGAGAGGCCACTCATTAGCAACATGTTCTGACAACCACAGGAACAAACACACCAGGCCTTGTGAGCAGGCTGCTCTTTTAGTGCTAAAACTTGCTTACCTACCCCAATAGGCCTCTAAGGGCTGGTTTTTCGGACATAGTTTAATCGTAGTCACTAGATTCAGGTGATCTTTTTTTAGTTGCACTAGTATACAGTAAAAGAGCATCACACATACAGGTACTAGCCTAACAATTATTGGCTTGAAATAATACAGTATGAAACGAATTCAGTCTATAAAAAATTATATGTTTGTTTCTGTGTTTGAGTTACATACTGGTTTATAAACAGTGCCAGACAGGGTTGAAGTGCTAGCTAGCTGGAGGCTAGCTGCCTTTTATTGTAATCAGCCTCAGTTCCAAACCCCTTCTGACCCTCTGCTTTCCTTTGTGCGACACAGCTCATCACCTTTATTTTCCACCATAATTGCATGGGAAAGATCTCCCCTTTGATAATGTCTTAATGCCAAATCACTATCTTCCCCTGAGTGTCGAAAAGTGCCATGTGCACTGTCTGTCTGTCTGCACCGTCGCTGGGGAGAAAGAAGAAGGGAGTTCATACACCTGGGAGAGACAAACAGGGTTTTCAACAGAGATATGACATATCTATCATCCCAGCCCAGGATATGAACAGTTCAGTCAACTTAATAGCAAGGGGGGCTTTGGCTGGTGGAACAGTAGGTGCTGAGAGATGTGTGTTGCACGTGCACCACGTGCATGAGGGTTGGGGGAATTGGCTGTCTCGCAGCTGGCATTCCACAGGCTCTGGCCCCTTATGGCCCCATTCGCCCCCCCCTTGTGTCTCTGTCCTCTCATCTCCTGGTCCTAATCTGAGGATAGACACTGCTCCTCATCACTGGGCTGCTCAGGGGGGATGGTACCCCCATCATTCCCCACCCCCTCGCTTACTCACAGTCACATGCTTTTCAACTACAGGTCTTCTCCCCCTCCACTCCACCACTTAATGCAGCCAATCCGCACTAGTAAAGAGTTTACATTAGTTTGTTATGGTAAATCACAGACAAGTATCACATTTCTATTCACTAATTTGTTGAATTTTACACTTAAATTCTGTTTTTAAGTTATTTCGCTACATGTAACCAAAATAAAGGAAACACCAACATAATTAATAGGACTTTGGGCCACCACGAGCCATAACAGCTTCAATACACCTTATCATAGATTCATAGTGTCTGGAACTCTATTGGAGGGATTCAACACCATTCTTCAGTGAGAAATTCCATAATTTGGTGTTTTGTTGATCGTGGTGGAACACTGTCTCAGGCGCCGTTCCAGAATCTCCCATAAGTGTTCATTTGGGTTGAGATCTGGTGACTGAGACACACACACACACAAACACTTTAAACCCCCTATGCTACTTTGAGACCTCTCTTTCAAAGTCACTCACTGAGATCTTCTAGCCATGGTAGCCAAAATAATACACAACTGGGCATTTTTATACATGACCCTAAGCATTATGGGATGTTAATTGCTCAATTAATTCAGGAACCACACCTGTGTGGAAGCACCTACTTTCAATGTACTTTGTAAGTGTTTCCTTCATTTTGGCATTTACAGGTAGTAATAACTCTCTTTCGTATCCCACCCTTCATAGAAAAAGCTGAGCATAAAATATTAGACAGAGAGAGAGATAAGTGAGGTGGACTCTAGTGAAGCAATATCTTATCAGGGATGGTGCTATGCATTGACATTAGGGATAATCATATCTTTCAGCACTCAACCAGACATCGCCAAGTGAGCCTGCCAGAGAACAAAGACTGAGTCGTCGTCTCCAAGCTAAGGTTACAGCCACATGATGATGTACTGGTTCAAATTATATCTGCTGGTTCACCAGCTCAGAGCTAGATGGATAGGAGACAGACAGACACACCAGACAAGTCCTCGTCTGAAAAGCTAGTATACAGTCCCGTCTGAAAATCTAGTATACTGTAACCTAGAAATCAATATACACTCAGAAGTACATTCATACGTCTGTTTATGGATATACAGATAGTTACAGTGTAGTTCTGAATATGGAGGGGCACTATAGGCTACACTCATTGTGGTGTATTTATTACAAACTAAACTGTGATGTGAAAATGTATCGATGAGCACAGAAAAGTGGATAATATGATCTGTCATCACCTGAGCAGACACACCTGTCTGTGTCTGGGTTGTTCTTAAGGTCAAAGTTCATGTTTGTTTTGGATTATCTTTTATATTGTACACAATGTAGGACTTTTCTGTATATTTCAACAGTAAAACACTGTAGAATGTACAGTAAAATACCTTAAATGTTTTTTACAGAATGAAAGCTGTAGATTGCACTGCATTGTGGGTAAACTGTTGAAAAATACTGTTATTAACTATAATTGGAAGACTTCTGTAAAAATGACTCTAACATTCTGTATTTCTTTACAGTAGTAGCTTATGGCTACCGTAAATTAAAATGTTCCGTTTCAGGCACCAACCTCATGCTGACGGGTGAGACGCATGAAGCACAGACTATTTTGGTCCCCCCAAAAAGTATCTTGTTATGATTAGACTTCGCTGTACCGCAGCATCTGGGTGCCATAGTGAAAAAACGGAACACAGATTCGGGACCGTTATTTTTGAACTATTGCTGCAAAGAAAATGGTTTGTTTCTAGCCCAAACAGTTCAAAAGATATGACCCATACTACCAGCACAATGTTTTTATTTCTATACAGCAACTGTTGTTTTTACAGTATTATAAAGTAAAACTAAGAGCAATGTAATGCATTCATTGTCATATATTGCAATACACTCTGGGTGATTTTAACTGATAAACGATACCATAAATTCCAATGAAACGTTGGTTTAACAAAACAGTCCATTACTTTAAAGAAATACTGTATCTCAAATGGTACTGTAAATCCACCCCACTGTGTTTCTGGCTCATTATCGTGTTATGAGGCGTGCCTTGTAAGAGGCTGCATTTGCTGCACCGGTGAGTGAGAGAGCTGTACCAATTTAACTGATCTGTGGTTGAGTGCCTCAACAATTAAATGTGTATAGCTGACATTTTGGAGTGGCAGCAAGTCTCAAACCTGGTTGAGCATTTTCCATGTCTTTGGTCTGTTTTGCCCTGTAGTCACTGCCAGTTTGGAAGTCTTTGTTAAAGGTTGAGACTGAGTTTGCGTCTCTCACATGGGTAGGCAGACCATTCCATAAACCATTCTCTATAGGAGAAAGCCCTGCCTCCAGCTGTTTGCTTAGAAATTCTAGGGACAAGTAGGAGGCCTGCGTCTTGTGACCGTAGCATACGTGTAGGTATGTACGGCAGGACCAAATCAGAGAGATAGGTAGGAGCAAGCCCATGTAATGCTTTGTAGGTTAGCAGTAAAACCTTGAAATCAGCCCTTGCCTTGACAGGAAGCCAGTGTAGGGAGGCTAGCACTGGAGTAATATGATCACATTTTTTGGTTCTAGTCAGGATTCAAGCAGCCGTATTTAGCACTAACTGAAGTTTATTTAGTGCTTTATCCGGGTAGCATGAAAGTAGAGCATTGCAGTAGTCTAACCTAGAAGTAACAAAAGCATGGATTCATTTTTCTGCATCATTTTTGGACAGAAAGTTTTGTGATTTTTGCAATGTTACGTAGATGGAAAAAAGCTGTCCTTGAAACAGTCTTGATATGTTCGTCAAAAGAGAGATCAGGGTCCAGAGTAACGCCGAGGTCCTTCACAGTTTTATTTGAGACGACTGTACAGCCATTAAGATTAATTGTCAGATTCAACAGAAGATCTCTTTAGCTCTGTCATCGGAGTTATACAGCAAGTAACTGCATGCTTTTCATGACCAGTAAACATCAATATATCATGTAATTTCAGATACAGTGCCCTCCGTAATTGGGACAGTGAATACTTTTTTCTTCTTTAAGCACTATACTCCAAAAGTTTGAATTTGAAATCAAACAATAACTATGAGGTTACTGTCAGCTTTAATTTGAGAGTACATCCACCGGTATCAGGTGAACCATTTAGAAATTACAGAACTTTTTATAAATAGTTCCCCCATTTTAGGGGACCAAAAGAATTGGGACAAATTCACATATGTGTATTAAAGTAGTAAAACATGATGTATTTGGTCCCATATTCCTAGCACACAATGACTACATCAAGCCTCTATCTCTACAAATTTGTTTGATGCGTTTGCTGTTTGCTTTGGTTGTTTCATATTATTTTGTGCCCAAAATAATCTGTAATTAACTGTTAAAAAAAAAAGAATTTGTTGAAAGCTCCAAAACCTTCAGAAAGCCTTGGTTTCCCATCACTTATACTTCTAGAGGCCTTAAGTCTTTACTGAAGACTCATCTCTTCAGTGGGTCATATGATTGAGTGTAGTCTGGCCCAGGAGTCTGAAGGTGAACGGAAAGGTTCTGGAGCAACGAACCGCCCTTGCTGTCTCTGCCTGGCCGGTTCCCCTCTTTCCACTGGGATTCTCTGCCTCTAACCTTATTACGGGGCTGAGTCACTGGCTTACTGGTGCTCTTTCATGCCGTCCCTAGGAGGGGTGCGTCACTTGAGTGGGTTGAGTTACTGATGTGATCTTCCTGTCTGGTGCTTCTCCACCTGCATTGCTTGCTGTTTGGGGTTTTAGGCTGGGTTTCTGTACAGCACTTTGAGATATCAGCTGATGTACGAAGGGCTATATAAATAAATTTGATTTGATTTGATTTGGGTTGGCGCCCCCCCTTGGGTTGTGCCGTGGTGGAGATCTTTGTGGGCTATACTCGGCCTTGTCTCAGGATGGTAAGTTGGTGGTTGAAGATATCCCTCTAGTGGTGTGGGGGCTGTGCTTTGGCAAAGTGGGTGGGGTTATATCATTCCTGTTTGGCCCTGTCCGGGGGTGTCCTCGGGTGGGGCCACAATGTCTCCTGACCCCTCCTGTCTCAGCCTTCAGTATTTATGCTGCAGTAGTTTATGTGTCGGGGGGCTAGGGTCAGTTTGTTATGTCTGGAGTACTTCTCCTGTCTTTTCTGGTGGCCTGTGTGAATTTAAGTATGCTCTCTCTAATTCTCTTTTTCTATCTTTCTTTCTCTCTCTCGGAGGACCTGAGCCCTAGGACCATGCCTCAGGACTACCTGGCATGATGACTCCTTGCTGTCCCCAGTCCACATGGCAGTGCTGCTGCTCCAGTTTCAACTGTTCTGCCTGTGATTATTATTATTTGACCATGCTGGTCATTTATGAACATTTGAACACCTAGGCCATGTTCTGATATAATCTCCCCCGGCACAGCCAGAAGACTACTGGCCACCCCTCATAGCCTGATTCCTCTCTAGGTTTCTTCCTAGGTTTTGGACTTTCTTGGGAGTTTTTCCTAGCCACCGTGCTTCTACACCTGCATTGCTTGCTGTTTGGGGTTTTAGGCTGGGTTTCTGTACAGCACTTTGGGATTTCAGCTGATGTACGAAGGGCTAAAGAAATTTGATTTGATTTGAGCTAAACAGTTACTTGCTGTATAACTCTGATGATAGAGCTAAACAGTTACTTGCTGTATAACTCTGATGATAGTGCTAAACAGTTACTTGCTGTATAACTGATGATAGAGCTAAACAGTTACTTGCTGTATAACTCTGATGACAGAGCTAAACAGTTACTTGCTGTATAACTCTGATGACAGAGCTAAACAGTTACTTGCTGTATAACTGATGATAGAGCTAAACAGTTACTTGCTGTATAACTCTGATGATAGAGCTACAGTTCTCACCTTTATTTAACCAGGTAGGCCAGTTGAGAGCAAGTTCTCATTTACAACTGCGACCTGGCCAAGATAAAGCAAAGCAGTGCAGCAAAAACAACAACACAGAGTTACACATAAACAAACGTACAGTCAATAACACAAAAGAAAATAAAAAAATCTATGTACAGTGTGAAAATGTAGAAGAGTAGGGAGGTAAGGCAATAAATGGGGCGGCAGGGTAGCCTAGTGGTTAGAGTGTTGGACTAGTAACTGAAAGTTCAAATCCCCGAACTGACAAGGTACAAATCTGTCGTTCTGCCCCTGAACAGGCAGTTAACCCACTGTTCCTAGGCCGTCATTGAAAAGAAGAATTTGTTCTAAACTGACTTGCCTAGTTAAATAAAGGTATAATAGAAAAATAGGCCACAGAGGCGAAAATAATTACAATTTAGCATTAATACTGAAGTGATAGATGTGCAGATGATAATGTGCAAGAAGAGATACTAGGGTGCAAAAGAGCAAGAGGATAAGTAATAATATGGGGATGAGGTAGTTGGGTGTGCTATTTACAGATTGCCTGTGCACAGGTACAGCGATCGATAAGCTGCTCTGACAGCTGATGCTTATTCTTTCCAGTCATTGGCAGCAGAGAACTGTAAGGAAAGGCGGCCAAAGGAAGTGTTGGCTTTGGGGATGACCAGTGCAATATACCTGCTGGAGCACGTGCTACGGGTGGGTGTTGCTATGGTGACCAGTGAGCTGAGATAAGGCGGGGCTTTACCAAGCAAAGACTTGTCGATGACCTGGAGCCAGTGGGTTTGGTGACGGATATATAGTGAGGGCCAGCCAACGAGAGCAAACAGGTCGCAGTGGTGGGTAGTATATGGGGCTTTGGGGATAAAACGGATGGCACTGTGATCGAATACAGCCTGTTTGCTGAGCAGAGTGTTGAAGGCTATTTTGTAAATGACATCGCCGAAGTCAAGGATCAGTAGGATAGTCAGTTTTACAAGGATATGTTTGGCGGAATGAGTGAAGGAGGCTTTGTTGCAAAATAGGAAGCCGATTCTAGATTTAATTTTGGATTGGAGATGCTTCATGTGAGTCTGGAAGGAGAGTTTACAGTCTAACCAGACACCTAGGTATTTGTAGTTGTCCACATATTCTAAGTCAGAATCATCCAGAGTAGTGATGCTAGTCGGACGGGATGGTGCGGGCAGCAATGTTTGAAGAGCATGCACTTAGTTTTCATTTAAAAGCAGTTGGAGGCCACGGAAGTAGTGTTGTATAGCGCTCGTTTGGAGATTTGTTAGCACAGTGTCCAAAGAAGGGCCAGATGTATACAGAATGGTGTCGTCTTCTTAGAGGTGGATCAGGGAATCACCAGCAGCAAGAGCAACATCATTGATATATACAGAGAAAAGAGTCGGCCCGAGGATTGAACCCTGTGGCACCCCCATAGAGACTGCCAGAGTTCCGGACAACAGGCCCTCCGATTTGACACACTGAACTCTATCTGAGAAGTAGTTGGTGAACCAGGCGAGGCAGTCATTTGGGAAGCTAAGGCTATTGAGTCTGACAATAAGAATACGGTGATTGACAGAGTCGAAAGCCTTGGCCAGGTCGATGAAGACGGCTGCACCGTACTGTCTTTTATCGATGGCGGTTATGATATCGTTTAGGACCTTGAGCGTGACTGAGGTGCACCCATGACCAGCTCGGAAAACAAATTCCATAGTGGAGAAGGTACAGTGGGATTCGAAATGGTCGGTGATCTGTTTGTTAACTTGGCTTTTGAAGATTTTAGCAAGACAGGGCAGGATGGATATAGGTCTATAACAGGTTGGGTCTAGAGTGTCTCCCCCTTTGAGGAGGGGGATGACCGCGGCAGCTTTCCAATCTTTGGGGATCTCAGACGATACGAAAGAGAAGTTGAATAGGCTAGTAATAGGGGTTGCAACAATTTCGTCTGATAATTTTAGAAAGAGAGGGTCCAGATTGTCTAGCCAAGATGTTTTGTTGGGATCAGTTCTTTCAGAACATCAGCTGTCTGGATTTGGGTGAAGGAGAAGCGGGGGGACATGGGCAAGTTGCTGCATGGTGTGCTGAGATTTTGGCCGGGGTAGCGGTAGCCAGGTGGAAAGCATGCCCAGCTGTGGAAAAATGCTTATTGAAATGATCGATTATCATAGATTTATTGGTGGTGACAGTGTTTCCTATCCTCATTGCAGTGGGCATCTGGGAGGAGGTGCTCTTATTCTCCATGGACTTAACACTGTCCCAAAACGTTTTGGAATTAGTGCTACAGGAAGCAGTTCTGTTTGAAAAAGCTAGCCTTAGCTTTCCTAACTGACTGAGTGTATTGGTTCCTGACTTCCCTGAAAAGTTACATATTGCTGGGGCTATTTGATGCTAATGCAGTACGCCACAGGGTATTTTTGTGCTGGTCAAGGGCAGTCAAGTCTGGGGTGAACCAAGGGCCATATCTGTTCTTAGTTCTACATTACCTACTGTATAACTCTGATGATAGAGCTAAACGGTTTCTTGCTGTGTAACTCTGATGATAGAGCTAAACAGTTACCTACTGTGTAACTCTGATGATAGAGCTAAACAGTTACCTACTGTATAACTCTGATGAACACTCTGCACCCTATTGTGACATTTAATTGATAACTTCCTATTGCAGGTATCCTCCACTGTAATTCATCAAACATTTCACATGGATCTAGCTCCAGTTTAGAGTAACAAATAATCTCAGTCCATGAGAAGGAATCACCATAGTTGTTACATGACCTATTATTATTCTTGTTTTTTTTTACCTTTATTCAACTAGGCACAAGGGTGTGTAATTTCAAGTTACCACAACTTTTATTTCAACATTATTTTTTTAAACATTTATGTCATTAGCAGACGTTCTTATCCAGAGCGACTAACAGTAGTAGTGAGAGCATACATTTTTCATACTGGTCCCCGGTGGGAATCAAATCCACAACCCTGGCGTTGCTAGCGCCATGCTCTACCAACTGAGCCACATGGGACCACCTGTGTTCAGTTGTACTGTGGGTGCAATAAGGTTCTCCCAAAACCTCTCAATATATCAGAAATAAGTAACACTTTCCTTTGTAGGGTCCTTATTGCAGTGTCGTTAAATTTGTAATTACACTAACAAGTTTTGTAATACATTTTAATATCTCACTGCACCTACAACATGGTTTGTGATTGCATTGCATTTATTTTCCGAATGCATTTGAAACCCTAACCATAAATACTCCATGTAAAACAAGTCTCACTGACTAAAGCTAAACTCACATGAAAACAGGTCATGTTTTATTACCAGTTGTCTGTCTGGCTGCACCTCCAGCTTTCTGTATCATGTCTTCACCACTTCCCCTGAGTGCTAAAAAGATGACAGAGCCAGAGTGAATAAACAGACATAGCCCTGGTTGGCCTCAGAGGAGAGCCCCATCACAAACACATTGTTTGCGTCCCAATGGCACCCTATTCACTATATACTGCGCTACCTTTGACCAAAAAGTAGCACACTATATAGGGAATAGAGTGCCAGTTGGAACATAGCCTTAGGGTAAAAATTGGCAAAATGAAACGAGTGTCAGCCAGATAAAGGGAGCTAACTTTGCAGAAACCCTACCTATCAGAAATATCACTCATATCTGGGTTCAAACACTGTTTTCAAACAAATACTGGGTTCAAACAAATGTTTCAAATCTGTTCTCAGGGCTTGGTTGAGTTTGCCTGGCTTAATAAACCAATATAATATTCCCCCAAAAACTGCCAACCCCGCCCATCCAGCAGTCCAGGCAGGCTAGAGCGAACGGTCTAATGCTTTGTAAGTATTTGAAAGATGTCGAATAGTATTTGAAACCAGGTCTGGTATCACTCCACTTCACTCGAACAAGCTGGAGTCTAAACAAATCTCTGTTTTCATTTCCATAAAGCCTTGCTCTGTCTTTAGTTCCTGACAGAGATAAGATGTATAAATTATGATCAGCTGACAAAGTATACTGGGGCGCCTCAGGCAGCTCATCAGTCATGCTTTGCCTGTCAGCAGGTAACGGATGGGGGCCCTATGGCCACAAAGACCCCTTTTAGGTGGTGGTGGAGGGGAGCGAGTGTGTGTATGTGTGGTTGTGTCGGAGGGAGTCCCAAGCACAACAGTACTTAACAATCTCTTTAAAGGGAGGGATGAGGAACGACAATGACGGCTAAAAAGCAGCAACCTTGAGTCTTTTTCTGGCCTCACTTCAGGAGTGTTATGTATGCCTGATATACCACGGCTGTCAGCCAATCAGCATTCAGGGCTCGAACCACCCAGTTTATAAATGTCTTCTGACATGCTCTGCTGCTAGTCTACAATGGTCATCAGACAAAGGTAGGGAATGCATGATGAAGACTAACTCAGCGACAGGAATGGTAGACCACCCAAGAGGTGCTCTTTCTCTCTGTCTCTCTCTCCCTCTCTTGCTCTCTCTCTCTTGCATTAACACACCCATTTTATACTAATGTGAAAATTGGTACAATCAATAATTATACAATATCACATTACATATAATTTGGTTTATACTGTCATTACTTTAGCACCCTGTTTTTAAGTTACGCTCTAATCCAATTATATAGTAAATATAATGATCATTTGACCAGACAGAGCATTAATCCTAACCATGACTTTGTACCCTACCATCATCAACATAATGCATTTTACACCATCCACAGTATTTCATTACATTGGTAGGAATCCCATCCTCCCCAACATTTATTGATGTGTTGTGGATCTGATGCTACAGACAGATAAGAGTAATGAGTATGACAGGTGAAAACGGCTGTTTCTAGCTGCTACAGCTACTGTATAGTCATACAGCCATGCAGTGTGGTACTGCAAATAAGATTTGATTGGGTATATTTCCCAGAGCCGGGCCTTTGCTGCGGCTCTTAACTCCTTCAGTTGCAGTCATTTTCCAGCCTGTCTTCTGGGCTTTAACATCACAGGGTGGATATGCTCTGCCAAAACACATGAGCCAGAGCTAATTTAATGTGTTTTATTTATTTATTCGCACCAAAGAAAACAAGTGAAAGACAAAAGAACACAGATAAAGTTAAACAGTGTGCAGGTAAGGTTGGAAGTTAAACAGTGTGCAGGTAAGGTTGGAAGTTAAACAGTGTGCAGGTAAGGTTGGAAGTTAAACAGTGTGCAGGTAAGGTTGGAAGTTAAACAGTGTGCAGGTAAGGTTGGAAGTTAAACAGTGTGCAGGTAAGGTTGGAAGTTAAACAGTGTGCAGGTAAGGTTGGAAGTTAAACAGTGTGCAGGTAAGGTTGGAAGTTAAACAGTGTGCAGGTAAGGTTGGAAGTTAAACAGTGTGCAGGTAAGGTTGGAAGTTAAACAGTGTGCAGGTAAGGTTGGAAGTTAAACAGTGTGCAGGTAAGGTTGGAAGTTAAACAGTGTGCAGGTAAGGTTGGAAGTTAAACAGTGTGCAGGTAAGGTTGGAAGTTAAACAGTGTGCAGGTAGGTTGGAAGTTAAACAGTGTGCAGGTAAGGTTGGAAGTTAAACAGTGTGCAGGTAAGGTTGGAAGTTAAACAGTGTGCAGGTAAGGTTGGAAGTTAAACAGTGTGCAGGTAAGGTTGGAAGTTAAACAGTGTGCAGGTAAGGTTGGAAGTTAAACAGTGTGCAGGTAAGGTTGGAAGTTAAACAGTGTGCAGGTAAGGTTGGAAGTTAAACAGTGTGCAGGTAAGGTTGGAAGTTAAACAGTGTGCAGGTAAGGTTGGAAGTTAAACAGTGTGCAGGTAAGGTTGGAAGTTAAACAGTGTCAGGTAAGGTTGGAAGTTAAACAGTGTGCAGGTAAGGTTGGAAGTTAAACAGTGTGCAGGTAAGGTTGGAAGTTAAACAGTGTGCAGGTAAGGTTGGAAGTTAAACAGTGTGCAGGTAAGGTTGGAAGTTAAACAGTGTGCAGGTAAGGTTGGAAGTTAAACAGTGTGCAGGTAAGGTTGGAAGTTAAACAGTGTGCAGGTAAGGTTGGAAGTTAAACAGTGTGCAGGTAAGGTTGGAAGTTAAACAGTGTGCAGGTAAGGTTGGAAGTTAAACAGTGTGCAGGTAAGGTTGGAAGTTAAACAGTGTGCAGGTAAGGTTGGAAGTTAAACAGTGTGCAGGTAAGGTTGGAAGTTAAACAGTGTGCAGGTAAGGTTGGAAGTTAAACAGTGTGCAGGTAAGGTTGGAAGTTAAACAGTGTGCAGGTAAGGTTGGAAGTTAAACAGTGTGCAGGTAAGGTTGGAAGTTAAACAGTGTGCAGGTAAGGTTGGAAGTTAAACAGTGTGCAGGTAAGGTTGGAAGTTAAACAGTGTGCAGGTAAGGTTGGAAGTTAAACAGTGTGCAGGTAAGGTTGGAAGTTAAACAGTGTGCAGGTTGGAAGTTAAACAGTGTGCAGGTAAGGTTGGAAGTTAAACAGTGTGCAGGTAAGGTTGGAAGTTAAACAGTGTGCAGGTTGGAAGTTAAACAGTGTGCAGGTAAGGTTGGAAGTTAAACAGTGTGCAGGTAAGGTTGGAAGTTAAACAGTGTGCAGGTTGGAAGTTAAACAGTGTGCAGGTAAGGTTGGAAGTTAAACAGTGTGCAGGTAAGGTTGGAAGTTAAACAGTGTGCAGGTTGGAAGTTAAACAGTGTGCAGGTAAGGTTGGAAGTTAAACAGTGTGCAGGTAAGGTTGGAAGTTAAACAGTGTGCAGGTAAGGTTGGAAGATAAACAGTGTGCAGGTAAGGTTGGAAGTTAAACAGTGTGCAGGTAAGGTTGGAAGTTAAACAGTGTGCAGGTAAGGTTGGAAGTTAAACAGTGTGCAGGTAAGGTTGGAAGTTAAACAGTGTGCAGGTAAGGTTGGAAGTTAAACAGTGTGCAGGTAAGGTTGGAAGTTAAACAGTGTGCAGGTAAGGTTGGAAGTTAAACAGTGTGCAGGTAAGGTTGGAAGTTAAACAGTGTGCAGGTAAGGTTGGAAGTTAAACAGTGTGCAGGTAAGGTTGGAAGTTAAACAGTGTGCAGGTAAGGTTGGAAGTTAAACAGTGTGCAGGTAAGGTTGGAAGTTAAACAGTGTGCAGGTAAGGTTGGAAGTTAAACAGTGTGCAGGTAAGGTTGGAAGTTAAACAGTGTGCAGGTAAGGTTGGAAGTTAAACAGTGTGCAGGTAAGGTTGGAAGTTAAACAGTGTGCAGGTAAGGTTGGAAGTTAAACAGTGTGCAGGTAAGGTTGGAAGTTAAACAGTGTGCAGGTAAGGTTGGAAGTTAAACAGTGTGCAGGTAAGGTTGGAAGTTAAACAGTGTGCAGGTAAGGTTGGAAGTTAAACAGTGTGCAGGTAAGGTTGGAAGTTAAACAGTGTGCAGGTAAGGTTGGAAGTTAAACAGTGTGCAGGTAAGGTTGGAAGTTAAACAGTGTGCAGGTTGGAAGTTAAACAGTGTGCAGGTAAGGTTGGAAGTTAAACAGTGTGCAGGTAAGGTTGGAAGTTAAACAGTGTGCAGGTAAGGTTGGAAGTTAAACAGTGTGCAGGTTGGAAGTTAAACAGTGTGCAGGTAAGGTTGGAAGTTAAACAGTGTGCAGGTTGGAAGCCCAAAATGGCTTACAGTGTATATGAAAATCACACAACAAAAACCAACATACAAATACAGTATACTGTGAACTCCAAAATGATTTGGACAGTGACACATTGTATGTTGTTTTGACTCTGTACTTCAGCACTTTGCATTTGAAATGATACAATGACTAATCATGTATTGTGTCATTTGCGATTCACTTTTATTGTAAGTAAGAATATAATGTTTCTATACACGTCTACATTAATGTGGCTGCTACCATGATTATTGTAATGGTGAGAGGTTAGCATGTCTTGGGGCTATGACATTTGTGAGTCTGTAACTTTCTCACTCATCATCACACCATAATGACACAATTCATTATTTACCATTCATTTATATTGGGCACAAAATCATCTGAAACACAACCAAAACAAATAGCAAATGCAACTAACAAGCTTGTAGTCACAAGCTTGATGTTAACATTCCGTGCTAGGAATATGGGACCAAATACTAAACTTTTGACTACTTTAATACAAATGTAAGTGAATCTGTCCCAATACTTTTGGTCCCCTAAAATGGGGGGATTATGTCCAAAGAATTCTGTAATATCTAAACGGTTCACCTAATATGGATAAAAAAATACCCTCAAATTAAAGCTGCAAAGTCTGCACTTTAACCGGAATCTAATTGTATGATTTCAAATTCAAAGTGCTGGAGTACAGAACCAAAACAACAAAAGATGTGGCAGTGTCCCAATACTTTTGGAGTGCACTGTAAGTAGAAAAAAGTTTGTTTAATCAGTTAAACAAAGCATACTAATTATAATGATACATCTACACAAGAAAAAACATGTTTGATTATGTGTGTGTAACGAGCTGTCTCGGCACTCTACGGAGAATTCCTTCGACCTCATGGCTTGGTTTTTACTCTGACATGCACTGTCAACTCTGGGACCTTATATAGACAGGTGTGTGCATTTCCAAATTATGTCCAATCAATTGAATTTACCACAGGTGTACTTCAATCAAGTTGTAGAAACATCTCAAGGTTGATCAATGGCAACAGGATGCACGATGAGCTCAATTTCGAGTCTCATAGCAAAGGGTCTGAATACTTATGTAAATAAGGTATTTCTAAAAACCTGTTTTCACGTTGTCATTATGGGATATTGTTTGTAGATTTCTGATGTTTTTATTTATTTAATCAATTTTAGGTTAAGGTTTTAACGTAACCAAATGTGGAAAAAGTCAAGGGGTCTGAATACTTTCTAAAGGCACTGTTTGTAATGCTTGTCATTTGAACTCTGAGACTGACGTCTTAATTTAGAGACCACCTATAGAATACACCATCACTAATCCTCTTAATGTGACCTGACATATGGAATGTCTAGTATGCCAACTGCTGCAGGGCTACACTAGAATGGTACTGATATACGTTCAACTTTTCAACTAAAAGTTTTATTGTCACATGCACAAGTACAGTGAAATGCCTTTCTTGCAAGCTATTTCCCAACAATGCAGTAATCAATATCAGTTGTAAAAGTATTATACTGTAAAATAAAGAGAAATATATATATATATATTTCTCTTTATATATAAAAATAAAAATAAGAACACGAGAAAGTATGTAAGTTATATACAGGGTCAGTTCAAGGGTCACTAGCTACAGTATATACAGGGTCAGTTCCAGGGTCAGTAGCTATATACAGGGCCTGTTCCAGGATCAGTAGCTATATACAGGGTCAGTTCCAGGATCAGTAGCTATATACAGAGTCAGTTCCTGGGTCAGTAGCTATATATAGGGTCAGTAGCTATATACAGGGTCAGTAGCTATATACAGGGTCAGTTCCAGGGTCAGTAGCTATGTAGAGTCAGTTCCAGGGTCAGTAGATATCAGGAATCAAGGTAAGACCCAGATGCAGACATGTCCAATTGACAATGGTTTAATATTCCAACAGGGTCAGGCAATAGGCAGGTCAAGGCAGGCATGGGTCAATAAACCAGAGGTGGGGGGGCAACAGTACCGGATTGCAGGCAGGCTCAGGGTAGGCAGAGGTCAACAATCCAGAGGTGAGGCAAAGGTACAGGATGGCAGGCAGGTTCAGGGGCAGGGGCAGGCAGAGTGGTCAGGCAGGCAGGCTCAGAGTCAGGACAGGCAAGGTTCAAAACCAGGAGGGTGAGAAAAAGAGAGACTGGGGAAAGCAGGAGCTGAGAACAAAAATGCTAGTTGACTTGACAAACAGGCAAAGGACAAACAGAGAACACAGGTATAAATACACAGGGGATAATGGGGAAGATGGGCGACAACTGGGGGGGATGGAGACAATCACAAGGACAGGTGAAACAGATCAGGGTGTGACAGTAGCTATATACAGGGTCAGTTCCAAGGTCAGAAGCTATATACAGGATCTGTTCCAGGGTCAGGAGCTATAGACAGGGTCAGTTCCAGGGTCAGTAGCTATGTACAGAGTCAGTAGCTAACAGGAATCAAGGTAAGACCCAGATGCAGACATGTCGAATTGACAATGGTTTAATTTTCCAACAGGGGCAGGCAATAGGCAGGTCAAGGCAGGCAGGGGTCTGTAACCAGAGGTGGGGCAACAGTATCGGACTGCAGGCAGGCTCAGGGTAGGTAGAGGTCAACAATCCAGAGATGGGGCAAATGTACAGGATGGTAGGCAGGCTCAGGGTCAGGAGAGACTGGGAAAAGCAGGAGCTGAGAACAAAAATGCTGGTTGACTTGACAAACAAGACGAACTGGCAACGGACAAACAGAGAACACAGGTATAAATATACAGGGGATAATGGGGAAGATGAGTGACACCCTTTGTCTCATGAAAACAAGAGACAACAGGATGTGAGACATAGATTTGACTCTGGACACATGAAAGGTGGGATGTATACGAAGGGTACGGTGCAACAGAAGACAAATAGCAGAGGGGCAAATAATCTTGGAGATGGGAAATGGGCTGATAAACCTGGGGGAGAATTTGCAGGATTCCACCCGGGGGCAGATCCTGGATAGCCATACCTTCTGCCCTAGACAAAACCGGGGAGCCGGGGTCCGATGGCAATACGCTTGTCTGGGCTGATACCTGGGCTGATACCCCAGGGAACACTCAAACTGAGAGAGGCCCGTGGCAGAGCAGGGAAGGGTGTTGCATGGAAGGGTGTTGCATACTCGACCCACACCAGCTGCTGGCTCCTGGAAGTGGGGTTGGCAGAGACCAGGCAGTGCAGAGTAGCCTCATGATCCTGGTTGGCTCGCTCCGACTGGCCATTGGACTAGTGATGGAACCCAGAGGACAGGCTGGCCGACGACCCAATGAGGGTGCAGAATGCCTTCCAGAACCGGGATGAGAACTGAGGCCCCCGGTCAGAGACCATGTCCACTGGCAGTCCATGGACCCGGAATGGTGCTGCATCATGAGCTGCTCCGTCTCCTTGGCCGAGGGTAGTTTGGGGCGGCCTTGGAAAAACGGTCGACCACAGTCAGGATGGCAGTGTTGCCCTCAGACGGGGGAGATCTGTGACGAAATCCAGGGATATGTGGGACCAGGGACGGTGGAGGACAGGCAGTGGTTGCAGAAGACCAGCCAGAGCTTGCCGAGGAGTCTTATTCTGAGCACAGACCGTGCAGGTGGAGACAAACGCGGCGACATCCGGAACCATCGTAGGCCACCAAAAGCATTGTTGCATGATGTTCCGACGGAAGCCTGTGTGGCAGGCAAGCCTGGAGGAATGGGCCCACTCCAGGACCGCAGAGTGGACAGCGTCAGGAACAAATATCCCAATTATAAGGGCCCCCCCAGGGTTTGGTTGGGATCGCTACACCTCCCGAACCTGTTTTCCTTTACCCAAGTTGAGTGCCGTCACCCGGCATGAGTTGGGAAGGATGGTCTCGGGCTCTGGGGTGGTACCCATGGAACTATAGCGGCGGGACACTGCATCCGGCTTGACATTCTTGGATCCAAGCCGGTATGAGAGGGAGAGTTTTAACCGTGTGAACAGCAGGGCCTATCTGGCTTGCCTGGAGTTGAGGCACTTGCCGGTTTTGAGATACTCCAGTTTCTTGTAGTCGGTCCACACAATGAATGAATGGGTGTTCTGCCCCCTACAGCCAGTGTCTCCATTCCTCCAAAGCCATCTTCATCTTGAGAAGCTCACGATTCCCCACATCATAGTTATTGTCCATAGCATTGAGGCGGTGGGAGAAGAATGTACAGGGATGTACTTTGAGGTCCAGGGTAGAACGCTGAGACAAGGACCGCCCCCACTCCGACATCATAAGCTTCGGCCTCCACCACGAACTGACGGGAAGGGTCCTGATTAACCAAGACGGGAGCTGTGGTGAAGCGATGTTTGAGGTCCCGGAACGCCCGGTCAGCAGCTGTAGACCATGTGAATGGAACTGTGGGTGAGGTGAGTGCGGACAGGGGGGAAGCCAGGGTGCTGTAGCCCCAGATAAAGTGGCGATAGAAGTTGGCAAACCCCAGGAAGCATTGCAGCTGCACCCTGCAAGTAGGCTGAGGTCAATCCACCACCACTCTCACCTTCCTGGGTCCATTTGCACACTCCCTGCGGCTATGATGAAACCCAGAAAAGGGATGGTGGAACGATGGAACTCGCACTTCTCTACTTTTATAAACAGCTGGTTCTCCAGGAGGTGTTGGAGAACCTGTTGGACATGTTCTTGGGTGGAACAAGAGAAGACGAGGATGTCATCTAGGTAGACAAAGACGAACCAGTTCAACATGTCATGGAAATCATAATTGACATGAGGCTGGAACACAGCAGGGGCATTGATAAGGCCAAATGGCATGATCAGATACTCATAGTGACCGCTGGCCGTGTAGAAAGGCGGTCTTCCACTCGTCCAAATCCCATACCTGCACCAGGTGGTAGACATTCCGTAGATGGGAAAACATGGTGGCCCCCAGGAGCGGCTCGAAGGCCGAGGAGATGAGTGGTAGCGGTTCTTAACAGTTATGTCGTTGAGATCCCGGTAGTCGATACACGGGTGCAGGGTCTTGTCCTTCTTCTCCACAAAGAAGAACCCTGCGCCGGCGGGAGAAGAAGAATGATTGATGAGGATCCAAATACCACAAGAATTTAAAGGGACTTGATGAGCAGGACCTGGATAGCCTCGCTTTGATTCCCGGACACACGTAGGTTGATGGGGGTGGTGTTGTGGGTGACTCCGCCTATAGAGCGCACGTCTGGTGCTCTAACGGGAATGGAGAGGGACTGACTGGGAATGTTCAGCTCGAACGCCAGGGTAGTGTCCAAAAAGCTCTTATCGGCCACAGAGTCAATAAGAACCCAGAGAGATTTGGACTGGTCTCCCCAAAGCAGAATGGCATGAAGCAGGAACGTTCTGCATATGGACCACCAGAGTACTCGTTCCTACTAGTGAGCCTGTTTTTTTTAAAGGACAAGAGGACACAAAATGACCAAGAGTCACAGACAACTCTTTGTGTCGATCCTGTACTGCCGTTCCGCTGGCGACAGCCCAGCTCTTCCTACTGGCATATGCTCAAGAAGCGTTGACTCGGCCGTCTTCAGAAGCCCTCGGGGCAGGTCGGGAGGTTTCGGGTTCTCTCGGCAACGAGACCGTCTGGAGCTTCCGGGATGACTCGGAGGCAAGGTGGGATCCCCGGGGCGTATAAGTGAAATCCAATCTCCTCTTCCTCTGTCGTTCCTGTAATCGCCCATCGATACTGATGGTCAAAGCGATGAGGGAATCGAGCTCCATAGGTAACTCCCGGGCTGCAAGCTCATCTTTGACCTCCCCCGATACGCTGTGCAGAAACAGATTGAACAGTGCCTCTTGATTCCAAGCACTCTCCACTGCCAACATGCGGAAATCCACCGCATAATCAGCTACACAGCGGGTCTCCTGCCAAAGCTGATTAGCTTACGGGCAGCCTCTCGCCCAGAGAACGGGCATCAAAAACCTTCCTCACTTCTCCCAGGAACCCCTCCAGACTAGCTCATATGGCCGGCTGATGCTACCACACAGCAGTAGCGCAGGTGTAAGCCCACCATGGACATCAGTGTGATGAGGAAGGCCATCTTGGAGCGATCCGAGGGGAAGGAGGAGAGCTGAAGCTCGAATATGAGGGCACACTGAGCTAGGAACGCCCAACAGGTGCTCGGCTCTCCATTGAAGAATTCCGGAGGTGGTAAGCAGGGCTCCCGAGAAGGTGGAGTGACCGATGAGACGGCGCTGCTAGCAGGTTAGTCGCTGAGGAGCTGTGGGTTTATCACTGTGGTAGGCAGCCTCCCAGACAACAAGTGGAATTACTCCAGAAAACTGTCCAACGCCCGTTCATGGCATTTAGCTAACGTTTGGACCCCCTCCACAAGGCCACGAAGCAATTCCTCGTGGCTACCGATGGTGGCTCCCTCGGTGGAGATGTCGTTGTGCAGCTGGCCCGGGTCTGCCAGGTCAGTCATGGCCAGTTCATACTATCAGGAATCAAGGTAAGACCCAGATGCAGAAACGTTGAAGTGACAATGGTTTAATATTCCAACAGGGGCAGGCAATAGACAAGGCAGGCAGGTGTCAGTAAACCAGAGGTGGGGCAATGGTACCAGATGGCAGGCAGGCTCAGGGTCATTGTAGACTGAGGTCAACAATCCAGAGGTGGGGCAAAGGTACAGGACGGCAGGTAGTCAGTCTCAGGGTCATCGCTGCAACTCCCGTACGGGCTCGGGAGAGACATAGATCCCTACCGACCAAACCCCTACCGGCCCCATGGACCTCCCGGTCGCAGCCGGCTGCGACAGAGCCTGGGCGCGAACCCAGAGTCTCTGCAATGCCCACAGATAGCACTGCAATGCAGTGCCCTAGACCACTGCGCCACCCGGGAGGCCTGCCCACAGATTTTCTATAGGATTGAGGTCAGGTCTTTGTGATGGCCACTCCAATAACTTGACTTTGTTGTCCTTAAGCCATTTTGCCACAACTTCAGAAGTATGCTTGTGGTCATTGTCCATTTGGAAGACCCATTTGCGACCAAGCTTTAACTTCCTGACTGATGTCTTGAGACGTTGCTTCAATATATCCACATAATTTATCTACCTCATGATGCCATCTATTTTGTGAAGTGCACCAGTCCCTCCTACAGCGAAGCACCCCCACAACATGATGTTGCCACCCCCGTGCTTCATGGTTGGGATGGTGTTCTTCGGCTTGCAAGCATCCCCCTTTTTCCTCCAAACATAACGATGGTCATTATGAACGAACAGTTCTATTTTTGTTTCATCAGACCAGAGGACATTTCTCCAAAAAGTATGATCTTTGTCCCCATGTGCAGTTGCAAACCGTAGTCTGTGGTTTTCTTCCTTGCTGAGCGGCCTTTCAGGTTATGTCGATATAGGACTCGTTTTAAGGTGGATATAGACTATTTTGTACCTGTCTCCTCCAGCATCTTCACACGGTCCTTCGCTGTTGTTCTGGGATTGATTTGCACATTATTTCACCAAAGTACATTCATCTCTAGGAAACAACGCTTCTTCCTTAGTGGTATTTTTAAAAATGTATAAAAATTTAAAATGGACCTTTATTTAACTAGGCAAGTCAGTTAAAACAAATTCTTATTTTCAATGACTGCCCAGGAACAGTGGGTTAACTGCCTGTTCAGGGGCAGAATGACAGATTTGTACGTTGTCAGCTCGGGGGTTTGAACTTGCAACCTTCCGGCTAGTCCAACGCTCTAACCAGTAGGCTACCCTGCCTCTACCCTGATGGCTGCATGGTCCCATGGTGTTTATACTTGCGTACTATTGTTTGTACAGATGAACGTGGTACCTTCAGGCGTTTGGAAATTGCTCCCAAGGATGAACCAGACTTGTGGGGGTCTACAATTTTTTTTCTGAGGTCTTAGCTGATTTCTTTTGATTTTCCCAAGCAAAGAGGCACTGAGTTTGAAGGTAGGCCTTGAAATACATAAACTGTTACACCTCCAATTGACTCAAATTATGTCAATTAGCCTATCTGAAGCTTCTAAATCCATGACATCATTTTCTGGAATTTTCCAAGCTTTCCAATAATTTTCCAAGCTGTTTAAAGGCACAGTCAACTTAACGTATGTAAACTTCTGACCCAGTGGAATTGTGATACAGTAAATTATAAGTGAAATAATCTGTCTGTAAACAATTATTGAAAAAATTACTTGTCATGCACAATGTAGATGCCCTAACCGACTTGCCAAAACTATAGTTTGTTAACAAGAAATTTGTGGAGTGGTTGAAAAACTAGTTTTACTGACTCCAACCTAAGTGTATGTAAACTTCTGACTTCAACTGTATGTATGTGCGTGTGTGTAGAGTCATTATGAATGTGTGTGCGTATTATATACAGTATGTTAGCAAATGAGTGTCAGTGTGAGTGTGTGTGAGTGAGTGTGTCGAGTCATGTGAGTGTGCATAGAGTCAGTGCAACAAAAACATTACAAATACAATGGTCATTGCAGAAAGTCAGTGTCGCGATTTTGTTAGCATTTTAGCAGTTCATGACTTGGGGATATTAGCTGTTTAGGAGCCTGTTTTGGTCCAGTATCACTTGCTGTGTGGAAACAGAGAGAACGGTCTAAGGCTTGGTTGGCTGGAGTCTCACAATTTGTAGACCTACTGACCTTTATAATGACACGGACAGGCAGACAGGCAGACAGACAGGCAGACAACTATAACGTAAAACACGCATGGCATGGAATGATAATCATTGGAGTAGTTACTGTAACAATTGCCATTTAGCAACATCTATAGGGTTCAACAATATCACAGTTAATGGAGCCTTTTCTGTTTTCATTTAACTGTATTTAAACAGAGTTATCTCATATAGAACCAGGCCTGTTTTACAAGGGAGTCCTGCACACAATCATACAAATTCACTATATTTATCAAAGTTTACTGATCACAAACACAGATTTGCAGATATTATCACAGGTACAGCGAAATGCTTGTGTTTCTAGCTACAGCAGTGCAGTAGTACCTAGTTAAATGCTTGTATTTATAGCTCTAAACGTGCAGTAATAACCTAGCTAAATGCTTGTGTTTATAGCTCTAAACGTGCAGTAATAACCTAACAAAAATGCTTGTATTTATAGCTTTAAAAGTGCAGTAATAACCCAGCTAAATGCTTGTATTTATAGCTCTAAACGTGCAGTAATAACCTAGCTAAATGCTTGTATTTATAGCTCTAAAAGTGCAGTAATAACTTAGCTAAATGCTTGTATTTATAGCTCTAAACGTGCAGTAATAACCTAGCTAAATGCTTGTATTTATAGCTCTAAATGTGCAGTAATAACCTAGCTAAATGCTTGTATTTATAGCTCTAAAAGTGCAGTAATAACCTAGCTAAATGCTTGTATTTATAGCTCTAAACGTGCAGTAATAACCTAGCTAAATGCTTTTATTTATAGCTCTAAAAGTGCAGTAATAACATAGCTAAATGCTTGTGTTTCTATCTCCAACAGTGCAGTAATACCTAGCAAAACAACAACAACAACAATACACACATAATCCAAAACAAATAATACAAAATTGTGAAAAATAATCAGAACGCGCAATGTCAGAGAATATAAATATACATTACCAGTCAAATGTTTGGATACACCTACTCATTCAAGGGTTTACTATATTTTTAAAAACAATTCTAAATTGTAGAATAATAGTGAAGACATCAAAACTATGAAATAACACATATGGAATCATGTAGTAACCAAGAAAGTGTTAAACAAATCAAAATGTGTTATATTTGAGATTCTTGAAGGTGACGTAACAAAATGTGGAAAAAGTCAAGGGGTCTAAATACTTTCCGAATGCCCTGTAGCTGCATATAATGGTGTGTAAAGACAGTATGGACAAGGTTTTTACAGCAGTAGTTACTGTATATTGGATGAGCCATTACTAGAATATAGTATATACATAAAAAGTGGGTAAAACAGTACGTAAACATTAATAAAGTGACCTGTGTTCAATGACTTTATGTACATATGGCAGTAGTCTCTAAGATTTTGGGTAGAGTACCGGGTGATAGCTGGCTAGAACAGTGACTAAGGTTCTGGGCAGGGTACTCGGTGGAACCCGGCTAGTGGTGACTGTTTTACAGTCTGATGGCCTGGAGATAGAAGCTGTTTCTCAGTCTCTTGGTCCCAACTTTGAGGCACCGGTACTGACTCCGCCTGGTAACGGGGTGAACAGGCTCAGGTGGCTGAGATCTCCAGAGTTAGTCATCCCTGTGATCAGGTCTGATGACTCATATGTCTGTAATTTAACAAAAAGTAATGTCAGAAGTTTGCACAAGAGGCCTTTATATACAAAACGAGAATATATATTGATCTACGAGACTTAAGAGAGGGCCAGCCTACTTTCTGATACAGAATGCAGTGATGTGTACTGAACCTATCGCCCGTAATAAAGCCTAGTGCACTATGATAAACTGTGTCCAATAGCTTCAATACAGTGGCAGCTGCATTCATATCGATCAGGGATGGGCAACTGGCGGCACCCCTTTTGAAGGCACTCGGATCAATGAACATTTTTAAAACATTATATATTTTTTTAACCCAGTCGGAGTCTCAACTTACATGGTGTAGTTTCAAAATGTGGTTGTGCATCAGCACGTTTTCTTGTGTTAGGTCAGTCACTGATAATCAGTCAATCAGCTAAACATTTTTAGATTGCTAAGTTAGTTTAGCAGCCAGCTACAGTATTTAAACTTGTTATCATGTTGGAATTACCGGCCACGGGGCCCCCGTTGATTTAGTTTGTTAGTCTCACTCCGATGTCATATTAAAAACACCAAACATTTCTCTCCACCCCATGGGAAAATGTGTAGAATTGCATGAAATGAACTCTAAAATGTAAAATATTTATCTCCATTGTCAAGAGGGGGGCCACTAAAATGTTTTGCTCGCAATGTGTGTGTGTGTTGGGGGGTACGCAAACCCACGAGCCACTGCTGCCCCTCATGATGAGGTCATATTTTTTGTGGCCCCCACCCCATTCAAAGTTGCCCATTCCTGATATACTGTACAGTAGATGATATCACCATAGTCTAAAGCCGGAATGTAACTAAACTGAAACCAGTTTGAGTGTCACTTGACCTTACTGATGGTAGTATGTCATGAGTGTGTAATAAAAAGGGATGGGGTATAGGCCAGTGAGATCGGTCAGGTTAGCTGTGGGCTACTGCCATTAGGCAGCAGACGGCCAATGAAGATCTTCGTTCAACAAAGATAATTAGCATTACAATGTGTTTTTATTGTCAAACAACATAACTAAACATCCCTGGTAGTTTGTTAGATTCAAAGGTCCTGCTTGATTGAGGAGGAGTATTTGTACATTTTTGGGATTTAACCTGTGTTTTTGGATCTTTTGAAGGGAGAAAAGGTGCCAGAGGTTCTTGTCAAACGAGAAAAATAATACATTCACATGAACCATGTCCTTTTTTCCCATGTCCTTTGTATTCACTGTTTGGTGATGAAACAGAGAGAATAGAGAACAAATCTTGAAATGAAAATGATGACAAGAGCATGCCCACTTGAACACTTGTCCTTGTTTTGAGTGGCGCGCCGGGAGATTAAAGGTAATTTGGGTCCTCTCCCGTGAGAGGTGGGAAAGCAATCAACAGTGCTGTCTGTCGAGTATTGAGGCGCCTTTTCAAGAAGTGACAGAATGTCACACAATTTTTTTATGGTTAGCTAACTTTAAAGTACAACAAATAACTTTTAGATTGTTTTTATTCATAGTCGCAAGAAAACCTAATGGTACAAAGTCGATATTCAGGAAATACTGTTGACAGTCTTGAATAATTGACTAGCGTTTCAAGCTGTGAGCAAATTGCTAAAGAAATGACAGACTTAATTACTCAATTCTGTTGTGGTAAATGTGTGGATGATTGCATCAATATTGTTCTGTTAACCTGTTCTGAAAATATGTCCATTGATTTTATGGGCTGTAAAGAGGAAAGTTACTTGAGATCTAACAATCACCACAAGAGACGAGTTTGTGATATAACCATGATGAATAGAACAACACTTACTAGCTGGGTTGGGGAGTAACTGATTACATCTATTCAATCTACATGTTATCTGAACACAAAAAACAGTTATCATAATCAGTTACTTTACCAGCAAAAGTATTTGAATCAGATTACAGATACTTTTTAAAAACTAGATGACTACTTCTTGGATTAGCTTTAAATTCAGAAAGGAATTGTGCAGGAAAAAATGCCTTATGACACCACAGGAGGTTGACGACACCTTCAATTGGGGAGGACGGGCTCGTGGTAATGACTGGAGTGGAATGGTATCAAATACATCAAACACATGGTTTCCATTTGCACTGTTCCAGACACTATTATGAGTAGTTCTCCCCTCAGCAGCCTCTATCGTATGACACTTGTTTTCTAAATTACATTAAATTCAGCATTGAAATAGGCTCAAGTTTAAAACTTATTCGGGATCGGTGTCCCTTACATGGGTCGGTTGAGCTAATGTAGGCTAATGCAATTAGCATGAGGTTGTAAGTAACAAGAACATTTCCCCGGTCATAGACATATCTGATATTGTCAGAAAGCTTAAATTCTTGTTAATCTAACTGCCCTGTCCAATTTACAGTAGCCATTACAGTGAAATAATACCATGCTATTGTTTGAGGAGAGTGCAACATTTTGAACATAAAAGTTATTAATACAACAAATTAGGCATATTTGGGCAGTCTTGATACAACATTTTGAACATAAATGCAATGGTTAATTGGATCACTATAAAACTTTGCACATAGACTGCTGGCCAAAATGTATATTGCACCTGGGCTGGAATAATACATTATGGCCTTTCTCTTGCATTTCAAAGGTGATGGTACAAAAAAATACAAAAGAACGGTAGATTTTTTCTTTGTATTATCTTTTACCAGATCTATTGTGTTATATTCTCCGACATTCCTTTCACGTTTCCATAAACTTCAAAGTGTTTCCTTTCAAATGGTACCAAGAATATGCATATCCTTACTTCAGGGCCTGAGCTACAGGCAGTTAGATTTGAGTATGCCATTTCAGGCGAAAATTGAAAAAAGGGGAAGATCCTTACTTAATGAATGAGGAATGCATAGTAGTCAGGGATGGGCAAAAATTACAGAATGCAATTACAAAATACAATTACAAAATACGATAATGATCAATGCGTCAAAATAAAGTGCAGAACACTTATATTTTAAAATACAGAAATATATTTACAAGTAGTCGACCAGAACAGCAACAACATTCTCAGTAACTTGTTATTTGTTACAGTACTTGTTATGATTGTGATATGTTGTTGTTTATCTACCTTAGTGAAATGAATGACTGTAAGTCACTCTGGATAAGAGTGTCTGCTAAATGACCAAAATATAAATATATGTGAAAATGAACATACCAAAATGATCTGCAAAGCACACTGGGTATTATTATAGGCCTTGGTTAGAATATGCTTTGCAATTGTTAATATATATACATTTATATTTAGTTTATTTAGCAGACACTCTCATCACACCATAGTACCATCAGACTGCTGATACCAATGCAGGGTGTAAGGGGTCCACAAAATGGTTGGTACAGAAAAGTGTTTTGTATTTTAAAAATGGAAATTACCGCTCTCGAAAGTATACTTTTACAAAATACATTGGAGTGTAGTTCAGCAAAGGCTCTAGTTTTGACTATTGTCCAGCCACATGGTCAAGTATTGCAAAGAAAGACCTAGTTTAGCTGCAGCTGGCCCAGAACAGAGCGGCACGTCTTGCTCTTCATTGTAATCAGAGGGCTAATATTAATACAATGCATGCCAGTGTCTCTTGGTTAAGAGTTGAGAAAAGACTGACTGCTTCACTTCTTGAAACAATAATGTGTTGGAAATTCCAAATTGTTTGCGTAGTCAATTTACACACAGCACTTACCCCACCAGACATGCCACCAGAGGTCTTTTCAGAGTCCCCAGTTACAGAACAAATTGAAGGAAACGTACAGTATTATAAAAAGTCACGAGGGCATGGAAATCCCTTCCATCTTATATGGAAAAACAAACCTGGATAAAAAAACGAATAATATAACACATCACGGCACAACGCCTCTACCCCATGTGACCTACTTTTTGTGTGTTGTCGTGTCTTTTGCTATGCCGGATTAAGTGATATGACATGCTATTCAATAAAATAATTTCTCCGTCATTTCTCCGTAATATTAATTTCTCCGTAATTAATATTGCCTGATTGAGATAATCATGTAAATGTAATTAACTAGAGAGTCGGGGCACCACAAAATAATATTTATAGAGCTGTTATCTTCCGAATAAACTCTTAAAGATCTAGTAATATTCTACATCAATAGCAGTCAATATTAATCGTCATCTTAATTCAGTCTCATCTGAAAGTTGTAAATTCTTGGTTATCTGCACAAACCCTGGCTAACAAGTTGAATCAGCAATACAAAATTGGGTTGAATTATTTATTTACTAAATACCTAACTAATCACACAGAATTACACATACACATAATTAAATCATAACTTGATTCCAAATTATGTCATGAAGGAAAACGTCCCTAGCGGGCGGAACAGATATGACAGCTGGTTACACAAAATAAAAGGGCTGGGTTTGAGTGAAAGAGCAGAAAGACTGAGGAACAAAGGGCGAAGCTGTGCTATCGTAAATACAGAATCTTATGCATTCTAAATTACCGCCCATTTGGAAAATGAAAATGCAATAAATATTTACTCTGAGCTGCGCTTCAGTAGGTTGGTGGTAGATGGGAGGTCGGGTTGCCAAACCGAGTCCTTCGAAGAATGTCTCTGGTGGTCAATTGGATACGTTGTAGTAAGGTCGTTGTGTGGTAGATGGAATACTCTGTCTTCCTAACCTGCATTTCCTAACTCAACGGCTAGGAGGTATCACTTCTGTAGTGAATAAGAGTTCAAAGTTCATATCATTCGCAACCAAAGCTCACGCTGATGTTGGCTTCGTTCTGTAGTTATTATCTGAACCATTCTGACATCGGACCGTGGTCCTCACATCCTCGGAACAGGAGGTTATATTGTCGTCAAGGCTTTATATAGGAAGGGAGAGGAGGGCGTGTTTGAAAAGTTTTATAGCCCATGTCCCTTCACAGGGGCGGGCCTCTGATTGAGTAGAGACCTACCTTATGAAAACCCAAATCTCACATTTTAGAAGCTAAAATCACATTTCATCCCATCACGAATAATTTCATATTCAAACATTTAAATTGAACAACAATTCCATGTGAATCTGATAACTCTGATGTGTAGACTTTCCACTGTAGAGTTTATGTCATCTTATCATTGATGAGAATGTCTCAGATGACACCCGAACTGACATCTTATACATTAAGTACCACCGCATATGTTCAATTGGTTGGATTACCAGAATATAGTTCATTTCCCCCCACCTTCTGATGTTCCCAGAATCTCTATGTTAACCAAAAGGGTTTGCAAATGTAACATCAGTAGGGTAGAGAGAGGAAAAAGGCGGAAAGAGGTATTTATGACTGTCATAAACCTATCCCCCCAGGCCATCGTCATGACAGTGTACTAACATGAATGAATGTTCATGTTTTAAAATGTATGTCAATTGTAAAGCATTTTGTTTGTATTGTCTTTTTCTTTATGTGTCGGACCCCAGTAAGACTAGCTCTCACCATTGACGTTTGTCACGACTTCCCCCGAAGTTGGTCCCTCTCCTTGTTCGGGCAGTGTTCGGCGGTCGACGTCACCGACCTTCTAGCCATCACTGATCCATTTTCCATTGGTTTTGTCTTGTCTTCCTTCACACCTGGTTCCAGTCCCATCAATTACATGTTGTGTATTTAACCCTATATTTCTCCTCATGTCCTTGTCGGAGATTGTTTTATTGTATGTGATTGTGCCTTTACGTTTTGGTGTGCGACGGGTTTTGTACCCACTTTGTTATTTTTGTATATTTTGGTTTTTAGAGTTTGGTCAGCACTCATTAAACAACTCAGTTTATACCAAGTTTGTTCTCCGGCCCCTGACTTCCCTGCCACCAACACAACGTTGGCCAATGGGGATCCTGATAAATCTAAATCAAATCAAATACAAATTACAACATACTCAGAAGTAATTGAATATACATATTTGAAATACATGTAACAGAAATACTGCCCATCTCTGCCTGTAGTAGTACTGAGTTGCAGATGTCACGAGAACAGAAATCCAAGGCTGCATCCCAAATGGCACCCAATGCCCCATATGGTGCACAACGTTTGACCAGGGCCCATAGACTGTAAAGAGGTTGCTGGGTCAGTCAAGCTAGTCTTCTTGACTACTTTCTTATGTCATTCTAGTTGGCACCAAAGGTTTAAAAAGTGTTGATAGGTGACAGAATGTGGTCGGAACATCAAATAATTGGCATGTACATTACTCAGAATTTCCATGTGGGTGAGGATATTGGAAATGTAATCAAAGCCTAATGGATGACAACTAGTTTTTAACCAGGACAGAAAAATGAATAACTGACTTTTTCCTACATAAGATAGGTACAGCGGATGCCCTTATTTTATGGGACACTTGTCAATGTGCCTTTAAAGGCCATGCAATTCAATACGTACGGTGCCTACGGAAAGTATTCAGACACCTAGACTTTTTCCACACATTGTTACGTTACAGCCTTATGGCAATTCGGGGAGTTGTTCAGCAGTCTTATGGCTTGGGGGTAGAAGCTTTTAAGTCCTTGACTTTGTGCTCTGGTACCGCTTCTTTGGGCCTTCCTCCGCCTAGTATATAGGTCATGGATGTCAGGAAGCTTGGCCCCAGTGATGTACTGGGCCGCACACACTACCCTCTGTAGCGCCTTACGGTCATATGTCGAGCAATACCAGGCGATGATGCAACCTTTCAGGATGCTCTCGATGGTGCAGCTGTAGAGGTTTTTGAGGATCTGGGGACCCATGCCAAATGTTTTCAGTCAGCTGAGGGGGAGAAGGTGTTGTCATGCCCTCTTCAGAAGTGTATTGGTGTGTTTGGACCTTGATAGTTTGTTGGTGATGTGGACACCAAGGAATTTGAAACTCTCGACCCGCTCCACTTCAGCCCCATCGATGTTCCGCCCTTCTTTTCCTATAGTCAACGAACAAGAGCTCCTCCTCCCAGCTGCCCACTTCACTGAGGCTAGGTAACACGGTCACCACCGATAAATCCATGATAATCGAAAACTTCAACAAGCATTTCTCAACGGCTGGCCATGCCTTCGTCCTTGCTACTCCAAACTCGGCCAACAGCCCCCCCCCCTGCAGCTACTCGCCCAAGCCTCCCCAGCAGATGTTCTGAAAGAGCTGCAAAACCTGGACCCGTACAAATCAGCTGGGCTTGACAATCTGGACCCTCTATTTCTGAAACTATCCGCCACTAAGTCGCAACCCCTATTACCAGCCTGTTCAACCTCTCTTTCATATCGTCTGAGATCCCCAAGGATCGGAAAGCTGCCGCAGTCGTCCCCCTCTTCAAAGGGGGAGACACCCTGGACCCAAACTGTTACAGACCTATATCCATCCTGCCCTGCCTATCTAAGGTCTTCGAAAGCCAAGTCAACAAACAGATCACTGACCATCTCGAATCCCACCGTACCTTCTCCGCTGTGCAATCTGGTTTCCGAGCGGGTCACGGGTGCACTTCAGCCACGCTCAAGGTACTAAACGATATCATAACCGCCATTGATAAAAGACAGTACTGTGCAGCCGTTTTCATCGACCTGGCCAAGGCTTTCGACTCTGTCAATCACCATATTATTATCGGCAGACTCAGTAGCCTCGGTTTTCCTAATGACTGCCTTGCCTGGTTCACCAACTACTTTGCAGACAGAGTTCAGTGTGTCAAATCGGAGGGCCTGTTGTCTGGTCCTCTGGCAGTCTCTATGGGGGTGCCACAGGGTTCAATTCTCGGGCCGACTCTTTTCTCTGTATATATCAATGTTGTTGCTAGTTGAGAATAAGTTCTCATTTACAACTGCGACCTGGCCAAGATAAAGCAAAGCAGTGCGCCACAAACAACAACAGAGTTACACATGGAATAAACAAGCGTACAGTCAATAACACAAAATAAAAAAATAGAAAGTCTATATACAGTGTGTGCAAATGGCGTGAGGAGGTAAGGCAATAAATAGGCCATAGTAGAGAAATAATTACAATTTAGCAAATTAACACTGGAGTGATAGATGAGCAGATGGTGATGTGCAAGTAGAAATACGGGTGTGCAAAAGAGCAGAAAAGTAAATAAAAACAATATGGGGATGAGGTAGGTAGATTAGTTGGGCTATTTACAGATGGGCTATGTACAGCTGCAACGATCGGTTAGCTGCTCAGGTAGCTGATGTTTAAAGTTAGTGAGAGAAATATAAGTCTCCAGCTTCAGCAATTTTTGCAATTCGTTCCAGTCATTGGCATCAGAGAACTGGAGGGAAAGGCGGCCAAAGGAGGTGTTGGCTTTGGGGATGACCAGTGAGATATACCTGCTGGATATACGTGCTATGGGTGGGTGTTGTTATTGTGACCAGTGAACTGAGCTAGGGGAGCGTTTACCTAGCATAGACTTGTAGATGACCTGGAGCCAGTGGGTCTGGCGACGATTATGTAACGAGAGCCAGCCGACTAGAGCATACAGGTCGCAGTGGTGGGTGGTATAAGGGGCTTTGGTGACAAAACGGATGGCACTGTGATAGACTGCATCCAGTTTGCTGAGTAGAGTATTGGAGGCTATTTTGTAAATGACATCGCTGAAGTCGAGGATCGGTAGGATAGTCAGTTTTACGAGGGTATGTTTGGCGGCGTGAGTGAAGGAGGCTTTGTTGCGAAATAGGAAGCCGATTCTAGATTTCATTTTAGATTGGAGATGTTTAATACGAGTCTGGAAGGAGAGTTTACAATCTAGCCAGACACCTAGGTAATTGTAGTTGTCCACATATTCTAAGTCAGAACCATCCATTGTAGTGATGCTAGTTGGGCGGGCGGGTGTGGGCAGCGATCGGTTGAAGAGCATGCATTTGGTTTTACTAGTGTTTAAGAGCAGTTGGAGGCCACAGAAGGAGTGTTGTATGGCATTGAAGCTCGTTTGGAGGTTAGTTAACACAGTGTCCAAAGAAGGGCCAGATGTATACAGAATGGTGTCGTCTGCGTAGAGGTGGATCAGGGGATCACCCGCAGCAAGGACGACATCGTTGATATATACAGAGAAAAGAGTCGGCCTGAGAATTGAACCCTGTGAAACCCCCATAGAGACTGCCAGAAGTCCGGACAACAGGCCCTCCGATTTGACATACTATACTCTGTCTGGGAAGTAATTGGTGAACCAGGCGAGGCAGTCATTTGAGAAACCAAGGCTGTTGAGTCTGCCGATAAGAATACGGTGATTGACAGAGTCGAAAGCCTTGGACAAATATTTATTATCATTTTACAGATACTCCTTTCCAGAACAACTTACAGGAGCAATTACAGCTAAGTGCCTTAACAGAATTTTCACCTAGGCGGCTCTGGGATTTGAACCAGCAACCTTTCAGTTAACAGGCCTAATGCTCTTAACCTCTAGGCTACCTGCTAATGTGCTTCAACACACACACACACACACACACACACACACACACACACACACACACACACACACACACACACACACACACACACACACACACACACACACACACACACACACACACACACACACACACACACACACACACACCTAATCAATAAATCGTGAGGCAATTATGAGTACTTTTAAGTTTTACAGTCTGTTTTACGAGGTGTAATTTAACTTGAAATGAGAGCAGGATGAGTCATCTCTCTAATTGCGCTTCTTATTTTTGTTCAGCACTCGCTATGTGCCCTTAGTCTGACCTTACTGCAGCTGCATGGCATGTATGCGTGTGTGTGTGCATGCGTGTGTTGGTTACAGATCATACTGCGGTGCGTGCCGCCAAAGAGCCTCCGTTCATTACCTTGTGACTCCTCTCCCTTGTGTTAATTAGCTAACCCACAATGACCTTGGCTGTTGTTTTTAACGAAGTGGTCTTAACGGCAATGTGACAATTAGGTTAAGTTGAGAAACTGCTGTATCTTTAAAAAAAACTGTCCATGTTCAGCCTTTTTCTCATTTGGTTTTTCTTCTGTTATTCACTTTGTCATCCACCTGCAACACAATCTCAACTGGTGGACAGCCTCGCTAACTCCTTTCCTCTGTACCTGCTTGTGCTACCTGTTTCAGTGTGACACACAAAATCTGAGAACTTGTAGATCGCATTGAAAGTCTACATCAAATACGGAATCAGGAGACACTACTCAATTCGCTTCCACTGAAAAGTTTGCCCTCGATGTTAATGAAATTCCCAGTGTTGTGCCTTCCTGCTCACAACCCCTCTCCACAAATAGATGTTCTTATACAACCACTGCATTTAAAAACAAATAAAATGTGTTTCTTTCTTCAAAGGTTTTCTTCCTTTCAAATGTGCATGTTTTATCGAACCTAATTCATTGTTTTGTTTGCATTTCATTTGTTGTATATTAAACTCAAGACAAGACTTAAAACAGTAAGAACCTGACGTACATTATTATGATCAAAGTGCATTTTGATGATCACATACTGTAGCCTTTACAGTATGCAATTGGTGCATGAACGCACACACACCCAGCTGATTATAGCTGATTATAGCTGACATCAAAGCTCTTATCTCAACCAAAACAAGTGCTGTCCTACACTGAAAAAAAAGGTTCTTAAACGGTTCTTCCTCAGCTCTTAAGGTTCATTGGAGAACTCTTGCCCGATAAAGAACCTTTGAGTTACGTGTGGGGTTCTTGAAGAGGCATCTACGATTTTTCAGAATTCTAAAAGGTCTTAAAATGTATGGAAATATGCAGATGTGTCCATTTCATAGCACACATGCCTTAAAGTAATGATGGACTGTCGTTTCTTTTTGCTTATTTGAGCTGTTCTTCATATGGACTTGGCCATAATATGGACTTGGTCTTTTACCAAATAGGGCTATCTTCTGTATACCACCCCTACCGTGTCACAACACAACTGATTGGCTCAAATGCATTAAGGAGGAAAGAAATTCCGCAAATTAACTTTTAACAAGGTACACCTGTTAATTGAAATGCATTCCAGGTGACTACCTCATGAAGCTGGTTGTGAGAATGCCAAGATTGTGCAAAACTGTCATCAAGGCAAAGGGTGGCAACTTTGAACAATCTCAAATGTAAAATATATTTTGATTTGTTTAACACTTTTTTGGTTACTACATGATTCCATATGTGTCATTTTATAGTTTTGATGTCTTCACTATTATGTAGAAAATAGTTTTTTTTAAATGATACAATGTAGGAAATTGTTAAAATGACGAAAAACCCTTGAATGAGTAGGTGTGTCCAAACTTTTGACTGGTACTGTATATATATACAAAAAATATATATATTATATAATCGTTTTTGTATCTCAAAATCATTGTAATGTTGTTAACCTTAAAAATCAAAAGCATAAAATCTACGAGAGAGCGCCCTTAGATCATTGGAAATGTCAGCACTTGACCGTTGCACTTCCCATGGTGAATGGCTAGGCCCACTATGCTATGAAACCACACACTATTGCAGAGACTTTGATAATACCGGTCGCCATTGATATGGTGAAAACAATGTATGGGGAGGCAGAGGCACAGAAACTCATATCAATCATTTTTCAGATAACACTGTTAAATGAAGAATTTATGCTCTGACTGAACGACTCAAAAACTCCCCAGCTTATGCTCTCCAAATGGCATTGACTTTTGTTCGCTATACTTTTTGTGGGGTGCTATTCACGAGGACATATTGTTCTGCCTCACGATTCCCAAGCATGAAACTGCATAAGGGATGTTCAGTGCGCAGCATGGCTATATTGACGAAAAACAGATTCCATATGGGATTGAACGGTGGGCTTTTGCACAGATGGTGCTCCATCTATGGCGGGACGGTCGGTAGACCTCTGCACTGTTGTCATTCACAATGGATGTAGAAAAAATAGACTTGGTTGACTTTCTGTGTAATGAAAAGAAAATAACAGAAAACAGCATCAGTAAGTGTCCCACACAAGTGATGACTGCTCACCTCCAACACTTGGAATAGCACTTTGGGACATACTTCCCAATCCATCTGACTGTGATCCTGGCTCAGTTGACATTCCGGTAAGTGAAATCGAACAGCTGATCTAGCTGTCATGTGACCGAATGCTGCAGACAACGCATTCACGGGCTGCTGGTTCCTGACTCAAGGGAATACCCTGCCATCTCCCTCTTTAATGTCGTGTTCAACAACTGGGAACTTGGAAATCTCTGACTTCCAACTTCAGTGCGTTCAGGATAACTGTGAACTTCAACTTTCCGACCTGAAGATCACTGACGTTATGATTTGACCTCGTATTTTTCCCAGTTGTCTTAAAAGCAGATTGAAACTCATGGTAGCCTTTGTCAGCTCATATCGGTGTGAAGTTGGATTCAGTGCTCTCGTCTGCATTAAAACCAAATATCAATCCAGGTTGGAAGTGACAGCAGAGATGAGGTGCACACTGTCAACCACGCCCCATGACTTTGAGAAGCCCTGATGTGAAATGCATCAAGCACACCTATCTCGTTAGCGGTGGTGAGATAAGAGACATTATGTCAGACTAATTTGCAATTGACTGTCATTGCCCCACATTAAACATATGTGATGGTAAGTTGAAAAGACAATAAGAAATACTGTTAGAATGTTTTTCAATTGACTGCCATAGCCCCCCCCCCAAAAAAAAACATTGGATGTTAATTGTTTTTTAAAAAATCACATGGTTGGGGTCGCGAGAAGTTTCTGATATCAAAATGGGGTCGTGGGCCAAAAAAGTTTGGCAATCCCTAACATAGGCAGATAACCATACACTTTGTATACAATAGGCTCTTTACATCTAGAGTATACATACTGTACATGTGTGTGTCTCTGTGTTTGTGTGTGTCTGTGTGTGTGGGTACAGGGAGGTGGGGGTTGTTGAGGATCATTCATCCAGTTGCACTCAGAACACTGAGCTCTTTCTTTCAATAACACGATCATCTGTTTTCGTTCCGTGTTTACGTCATTACTAAAAATTCACTCACGGTCACTCATTTGATTTCCGGGGCAAAATCTTGCTGCCTGCCTGACTGCTTGACTGCCTAACCTTGTCAGACAAAAAACACCTTACACAGAAACAACAGCCATTGACTGATGCATGGGTATGTGACACGTTATGAATATTACATAACAAAAACACACATAAGCTGTCAGTCAATGCCTTCCGTCCGCGTCAAACCAACCACAAAGCCTTTTAACTTCCATAGGCCAAAGCAAATGTATTCCTTTAAGCCTTAAGGTACAGTATTCCTCTGTGGTAAATGATTAATATACCGTGCATGTTAAAAGAAAGCACTTAAGGAGAACTGGTAAAAGTAAATATATTTATAAATCATGGTCAAAAAGCAGAATGAAAAATGGCAGCAGCATTATCCTGCCATTGTGGACCGACATTCTGAAAGCATAATTAATGTTCCATGATGTCTTTAATAATGGGGCAGAAAGCATTCTGGGAAGTGTTTTTTATTTTGGACGAACAGAGCTTTTATTTAAAAGAGAGAGAAAAATGTTTGAGGTTGATTAACAATAGGTGGCCTTTAAAAAATAAGTTTGAGATAAATTAGAAAAAAAACCGTTCTATTTCATACTTTAAAAAAACAGTCAATAATCAACATACACTGTATGCTGATACCTCGTCGTAACAGACTAGGCTAGCTATTAATACATTTGTCACTTACAGTTAGCCTACATAGAACGTTAAGATATTGTATGCTAATGTACCTGCATTGTGTAGCCTACTCCTGCATTGTGAACTGTGTATCCTAAAAAAAATTGGGACCAATGACTTAATTCACCTCAAAATGTATTGACTTGTCAAAGAAGTGATTGTCATACGACAACTGTCATACAACATTTAAGTCACCAATTGTGTAATTTGGCATATGGTGAAAAGAGCCAGCGGCTTGTCCCTTGTTCCTCTTTCATTTCCTAGTTGGTTTTGGTGCTAGAACATAAGAACGTTGACAAAATGATGGATGGAGTGTGCTAAAGTGGTTAGCGATCACTGGGACCGAGAAGAAAACTTTTCCACAGCAGAAACAAATGACCGCTTCACATTGTATCCATCACTAATGAATTCACCTAATTGGAAAATGAGGCCTGAAGTGTCAAATCACAACACCACTGATGCAGTACAGGAATACACACAGCACTCTGCCTGAGTAGAACACACAACATTTACTTGTGTGTGTGTGTGTGTTTCTGCTTTGCCATTACTATTCGGTTGCACCACCCTATAGCCCTGTTCAAGCACTGACAGCACCCACTGACAGCACCCACTGACACCTACAAGAAGAGGAAAAAAGAAGTTCAGCCTATAGCAGCATTGTACATTTAATTCCTATAGATTCAGCTACAAATATTATGCATATCATTGATGCTGGATATTCCTTTCACACAACACACTCAGGCAAAGACTGTGTTGCAATAAGAGAGAATTGTCATTCAGACGTAATGACATATCTTTGACTATATTATATAATTCTTAACTTGACAACTCTACTGTAGCATTGTAATTCTCCACTAGGGGTCTCTGTGTTGCATCCAACCACTTCCTCTATCCAGAAGCCAAACGTTGGTGAACGTTGCAGATAGAAATGTCATGAACAGAGCCATGATTCCTTATTCTACATGTCAAAGATGCATGTTTGGTCTACATAGCTTATTTCTATATAATGTTTCAAATCGTTGTGTCATGCTGAACGTGCTGTTTCCTGTGAGCAGCAAGGCCCACAGTTACAATAGAGCTGACAGTGAACTTTATGTATTATTTGAAGCATCTAATAAACATGATTCACTTCTGGGGTATAAGTTTAAAGACAATTATTTTACACTGCTGTGTAACGCAGACCCAAAAATGGCTTAAAAAAGAATATTTCCAAAACACAGAATGTTGGTGGCACCTTAATAGGTAAGAAGGGCTCGTGGTAATGACTGTAGCTGAATCAGTGGAACGGTATCCAATACAGTGCATTTGGAAAGTATTAAGACCCCTTCTCTTGCTCCATATTTTGTTACGTTAGTCTTATTCTAAAATTGATTAAATAAAAAAATGCTCATCATCCTACACACAATACTCCATAATGACAAAGAAAAAACAGGTTTTTAAAAATGTGTGCAAATTTCAAAAAAATGTCAAACATAAAACATGCAAGAGTGGCTTCAGGACAAGTCCTTGAATGCCCTTGAGTGGCCCAGCCAGAGCCCGGACTTGAACCCGATCGAACATCTCTGACGAGACCTGAAAATAGCTGTACGGCGATGCTCCCCATCCAACCTGACAGAGCTTGAGAGGCTCTGCAGAGAAGAATAAATCAAATCAAATTTTATTGGTCACATACACGTGTTTAGCAGATGTTATTGCGGGTGTAGCAAAATGCTTGTGTTTCTCGCTCCAAGAAATACAGGTGTTCCAAGCTTGTAGAGTCATACCCAATAAGACTCGAGGCTGTAATAGCTGCCAAAAGTGTTTCAACAAAGTACTGAGTAAAGGGTCTGAAAATGTATGTAAATGTGATATTTCAGTTTTAATTTTTTATAAATTAGCAAAAATGTCTAATAACTTGTTTTTGCTTTGACATTATGGGGTATTGTGTGTAGAAAAAAAACAATTGAATACATTTTAGAATAAGGCAGTAATGTAACAAAATGTGGAAAGTCAGAGATCTGTGATCTTGGCCCCGGTGATGTACTGGGCCGTACATACCATTGAGAGCATCCTGATGGGTTGCACTGCCTGGTATGGCAACTGCTCACGCCCCCATTCTCATCGACGGGGCTGCAGTGGAGCAGGTTGAGAGCTCCAAGTTCCTTGGTGTCCACATCATCTGCAAACTAACATGCTCCAAGCACACCAAGACAGTTGTGAAGAGGGCATGACAAAACATATTCCCCCTCAGGAGACTGAAAAGATTTGGCATGGATCCTCAGATCCTCAAAAGGTTCTCCAGCTGTACCATCGAGAGCTGGTTGCATCACTGGTTGCATCACTGCCTGGTATGGCAACTGCTTGGCCTCCGACCACAAGGCACTACAGAGGGTAGTGTGAACGGCCTAGTACATCACCGGGCAAAGCTTCCTGCCATCCAGGACCTTTGTACCAGGCAGTGTCAGAGGAAGGCCCTAAAAATTGTCAAAGACTCCAGCCACCCTAGTCATAGACTGTTCTCTCTGCTACCGCACGGCAAGCGGTACCGGAGCCAAAGTCTAGGTCCAAGAGGCTTCTTAACAGCTTCTACTCCTAATCAAATGGCTGCCCAAACTATTTGCATTGCCCTCCCCCTCTCCCCCTCTTTTACACTGCTGCTACTCTCTGTTGTTATCATCTATGCATAGTCACTTTAATAACTCAACTTACATATACATATTATCTCAACTAACCGGTGCACCCGCACATTGACTCTGTACCGGTACCCCCATGTATATAGTCTCGCTATTGTTATTTTACTGTTGCTTTTTAATTGCTTGTTACTTTAATTTCTTATTCTTATCCGTTTATTTTTAAATTGCGTTGTTGGTTAGGGGCTTGTAAGTAAGCATTTCACTGTATTCAGCACATGTGACAAATACATTTGTTTTGAAAAGTCAAGGGGTCTGAATACTTCCCGAATGCACTGTGCATCAAACAGATGGTTTCCATTTGCTCCATTCCGAGCCATTATTATGAGCCGTTCTCCCCTCAGTATCCTCCACTGTTTCAAATGTAGCCTATTATCTGCTAAATGTAATACATAGAATAGTCCTTTGGAGGAAGGATTGTTGACATATATTTAACATTTGTATCTAAAAACATAATTGAGAAGTAATTTATCAAAGTTGGCATATTTATGACATTTTTGGCCCTACCAAGGTCTTCTTTAAGATTCTATAGTGTTTCACCTGTAGATGCTAAAAATCCAACATTGGTGTCATATGTAGTTTAACCGCTTGCTCTGTAGTATGAGTAGCATTATGATTTCAAAAACATTTTTTTTATGAATACTGAAAAATATCAAATGTGTGATTTGTCAAATATTTCTATATATTGTTGAACCTAATATAATATATGGGCATAATAATTACTTTAGAATTATGATTTAATTTGCAAGCATTACCAACAGAGTGAATGTGAAAATGGATTCAAAATGGTTTCCCTCTGAGGTGATTTGCTGGATGTAAAAGGAGAGCTGGGATTGGTTACATTGCCTACTGTCATGACACACCCTGGGGGGAGGATCTCTCTATCGACTTTATGAAGGTCATACATACCTGCCATGCAGTATTAAGAGAGTCTACCAGAACAAAGACCTTCTTTTGTTCAAAACTCCTAATCCCCAAAATGGGAGAACTAAACAATATTTATATTAAGGGACAGTTATGACGGGTGTGTTGAATTTGGTGATCTCATGAAGGACAGGAAACCCACACAACTGTATCTCATAAAGTGTAAATGTCCCAGTTGTCAGGTTTACATCTAAATATTGTGAAACGTATGTTATTAAACATGAAACTATTTGGGAAAAGATGTAATGTGATGTTAACCTTCTAAATGAGTTACCTTCTAAAGTTAATCAAATCAGTGGCCACACTCACGTGAGCATAAAGACTACTCCAGAGTATAAAACCACCTGTGACGAAATTCACATTTCATGCCAAAGAGACCCATGGTAAGGCGGACATCTCGAATGGTTAAGAAGTCAGAGAACGCCGGGACAGAGTCCCCACGTTGGAATGGCTACAATTCTATAGGCCATAGAGACCATACAGCTGTAGTTGGTTGGAAATGGTTAAACTCTGAGACTATCGATCGCTACAGAAGAAGGAGCATATTCTAGACGACACAAATTACTATGTTATGTCTAGTCTGCTGCTAGACATAACGTAAACCTAGTATGAGAATACAAACAACTGCCGAAGCATCTATCCTATGAGAAAATTCCCGAATGGTACTCCGAATGGTATTCTAATTGAACTCTTAATTTAACACTAGAAATATTATACTGAAAAAGCAACACTAGTTAACGCCTACCAATGTGCTCTGTGCTATGAAAGGCCACGTCTGTAGGCTTCCATACATTTCAAGAACCTTTTAGAATTCTGAAGAACCATAGATGCCACATCAAGAATCCCACACTTAGCTTAAATGTTCTTTATCGGGCAAGAGTTTGCCAAGGAACCTTAAGAGTTGAGGAAGAACCAATTTATGAACCTTCATCATTTCAGTGTAGTTGGCACCATTATCCCCCAGTGAGAGACTAGTGTAACCCTCTGTTAGGGTAACAAGGCCCCACGTTAATCCTATGAATACCTTAGGCCTTGTCCCTCAGGATAAACCAAACGGAGATCTGAACAATGGGATTTTCTACACACAAAAAAAAGAGGGTTCCTCAAGGGTTCTTTGGGAAGGGTGATGGTTCTATGGCTCATTAGAATATTTTGGGGCATGGTTTACTCACAGCTCTTTTTGTACAATCATGAGTGAGAGTGTCATTCCAGTTTATCTAAAGTAATATATATGACTTTGGCCAATGACGGTGTCTTGTGAAAGACTTGTGTATGGCCTTGTGTCAATTGAAAACAGTTGACTAAATCAGTCAGTGTTTCTAAATTCTTTCCTCGGGGACCCCCAGCAGTTCCAGCCAGATATGGACGTCCTGGGCTGGCGTGGTTACAGGTTGTCTGCGGTTGTGAAGCCAGTTGAACGTACTGCAGAGCAGAGAGAGCAGATGTCTTGAGGGAGATAGGTGCTGTCTCAAGGTGAGAGATAAACAAGATGGTACCTGTGAGGTGGGAGATGTAACGGGCAACCCTCAGCTCATTAGTGAACTAAGAGGAGGAAGCTGAATGCACACACAGCTCAACGCTCAGCTCATCACTGTCCACAGGAAATAATAAGAGGGATGTATTTTAATAACCATATCTTGTCAACCAGTCAAGGAAATCTGTCATGGTGATGTGTGAATGCTCAGACACTGCAGCATTTGACTTATGAGTCAATGACTATGAAATAAACACAGTAGTAATAATGTAATGAAATCATGCAATGAAAACCACCTTTCCTTAGGCCTATACTGTGCTATGTCCTTCAATTTATACAGAAGCAAATTATATTTGAAAATGAAACACAGTTGTAAGGAACATATTGGTCACTATATTGTACATAGCTATTACAAGAGTCTTTAGGTCTTCAAGTGCTATATAAATCCCAAGTATTATTGTTATTATAGCTATCCAGACTACAAATGATTTATTTTTATTTTGAGCTTATTGGTCACTTTATGCCCAATTTTCCCATGTGGATCTTCCTGGGGGAAAAAAAATAACTTAAACCAAGCTACCATCCAGACTGCACAAAATATGGTTGGTTCCCATCTCAGTCCCATCAGTCCCATGGCAGTGAATTTAGTTGATTAAATCAATGGGTGCATGCAGCAGAACTGACACGAAAACAACAATTAATAAGCAACCCCCAGTGCACTGCAGCTCCCTCTTAACCAAGTAGCTAATAACATTACACTGCAAAAATACACCAATCAGACAGGTGGACAGGGATTTGAGAACACTTTGATTTGCTTACTGTGGAAGTCAGTATTATTGTGCTGGGACTCAAAAGCATATGGGTAGGATGTATTGTATTGTTTACCATTGGTATCACAGTATTATTGTGCTAAAAGTTCTGTACCTTATAAGTAGCCTATCATTTTTTGGGGGGGCTATCTTAGTTTTTTACCACAGTTTTTTCCATTGAACAACAGTATATCTTACAGGTTTCTCTCTCTCTCTCTCTTCTCTCTCTCTCCATCTCTCTCTCTCTCTCTCTCCTCTCTCCTCCTGCTCTTCTCTCCTCTCTC
>NC_034184.2:16323872-16346411 GCF_002021735.2 Oncorhynchus kisutch
CCTCCTGTCTCTTTTCTCTCTCCCTCTCCCTCTCTCTCCTCTCTCCCTCCTGTCTCTTTTTCTCTCTCTCTCTCTCTCTCTCTCTCTCTCTCTCTCTCTCTCTCTCTCTCTCTCTCTCCTCTCTCTCTCCTCTCTCCCTCCTGTCTCTTTTCTCTCTCTCTTTCTCTCTCTCTCTCTCTCTCTCTCTCTCCTCTCTCTCTCTTCTCTCTCTCTCTCTCTCTCTCTCTCTCTCCTCTCTCTCTCTCTCTCTCTCTCTCTCTCTCTCTCTCTCTCTCTCTCTCTCTCTCCCTCCTCTCTCTTCTCTCTCTCTCCTCTCTCCCTCCTGTCTCTTTCTCTCTCTCCCTCTCCCATCTCTCTCCTCTCTCCCTCCTGTCTCTTTTTCTCTCTCTCTCTCTCTCTCCCTCCTGTCTCTTTCTCTCTCTCTTTCTCTCTCTTCTCCTCTCTCTCCGGTCTCTCCCTCCTGTCTCTTTTTCTCTCTCTCTCTCTCTCTCTCTCTCTCTCTCTCTCTCTCTCTTCTCTCTCTCTCTCTTCTCTCTCTCTCTCTCTCCTCTCTCAATTTAATTTAAGGTTTATTGGCATGGGAAACATATGTCTTAACTTTACCAAAGCAATGTGAAGTAGATAAAAAAGCTAAATGAAATAAACAATACAAATTAACAGTAAACATTACACTCACAAAAGTTCCAAAAGAATAAAGACATTTCAAATGTCATATTATGTGCAAATAGTTGAAGTACAAAAGGGAAAATAAATAAACATAAATATGGGTTGGTATTTACAATGGTGCTTGTTCTTCACTGATTGCCCTTTTATTGTGGCAACAGGTCACAACTCTTGCTGCTGTGATGGCACCACTGTGGTATTTCACCAAGTAGGTATGGGATTTTATCAAAAATTGGGTTTTTGTTTTCTAATTCTTTGTGGATCTGTGTAATCTGAAGATAATATGTGTCTCTAATATGGTTATACATTTGTCAGGCGGTTAGGAAGTGCAGCTCAGTTCCACCTCATTTTGTGGGCAGTGTGCACATAGCCTGTCTTCTCTTAAGAGCAAGGTCTGCCTACGGTGGCCTTTTCTCAATAGCAAGGCTATGCTCACTGAGTCTGTACATAGTCAATCCTTAAGTTTGGGTCAGTCACAGTGTTCAGTATTCTGCCACTGTGTACTCTCTGTTTACGGCCAAATAGCATTCCAGTTTGCTTAGTTTTTTTGATAATTCTTTCCAATGTGCCCAAGTAATTATTTTTTTGTTTTCACTTGATTTGGTTGGGTCTAATTGTGTTGCTGTCCTTGGGCTCTGTGGGGTCTGTTTGTGTTTTTGAACAGAGCCCCAGGACCAGCTTGCTTAGGAACTCTCTCCAGGTTAATCTCTCTGTAGGTGATGGCTTTGTTATGGAAGGTTTGGGAATCGCTTCCTGTTAGTGGTTGTAGAATTTAACGTCTCTTTCTCTGCATTTTGATAATTAGCGGGTATCAGCCTAATTCTGCTCTGCATGCATTATTTGGTGTTTTACGTTGTACGCTAAGGATATTATTGCAGAATTCTCAATTTGGGTGTTTTGTCTCTCTCCCTCCCTCACTCTCTCTCTCTCTCTCTCTCTCTCTCTCTCTCTCTCTCGCTCTCGCTCTCTCGCACTCGCTCTCTATTTCTCTGTGTGTCTCTCTCTCTCTCTGTCTCTCTCTCTCTCCCTTTCGCTCTCCCTCTCTCTCTCGCTCTCTCTCACTCTGTCTCTCTGTCTCTCTCTCCTTGTCTTTCTTTCTTTCTTTCTTTCTTTCTTTCTTTCTTTCTCTCTCTCTCTTTCTATCTCTGTCTCTGTCTGTCTCTCTCGCTCTCTCTCCTCTCTTTCTCTCCCTCTCTCTATTACTCTCACACACACTAGAATGCACATTAAAAAGGATTTGTTCCCCAAAGAAGGTCGGCATTTGTAAGGATACTGACAGATTTAAGCATCAATTAACTTGATCTACAGTGGGCACATTATCATACAAGGTTGTCAGCTGTGGCCATTTGAAGGGAAACAAATACCCCAAGCTTTGTGCACCTTCCATGGCTTGAACTTTGTATGGACCCGGAGTTGCAATGAATGTCACAGTCCATCATTCATCCTGTTAGAAGCCATGCATTCTGTTGAGAGAGGAGAGAGATAAAGAGGGGGAGAAAGAAGAGCGAGTCTGTGAGTATGTGTGTCCGTGTGTGTGTGATCAAGTTATTCCATACTAATAACCATAAAGAAAATGTGGATTCCAAATGCTTTGTCATGTGCGCTTGCCTTCTTGCATTGTGATGTCAGGCCCATCTCATCCTATCCTATCCCAGGCCAGTTCTGAGGTCCTAAGCCTCATTACGTTGGCTAGGAAAATTATACCTATGTGCCATGGTGATGGATGACAAGTTAAATTTGTGTCCAGGGACTGAAGGTGAATGGTGACAGAGTATTTATCTTGAGAATGGAGGCTAGGGTCAGGCGAGGCTGGGTGCCTTCAGACACAAGACGTTGATAAATTCATCCAGCGGACCCCATTGCTTTGGCCTTTTCTTTGTTTGAATCCTGGTCATTAGCTAAGTGACCCGCATCGCTCATGCTGCCAGGGTGTGAAGAATGCCTCACCGTGCCCAGCTAGCCAGCTAGCCATCCAGCCATCCCATGGCTACCTCAATGATGATGCTTGTAGTTCATTCCTCTACTGGACTCAGACCGTTGAATGTTTTGCTTCGGCTGCTATATTCACTACAAAGTTAATGTAATTAAATATAATCGAAAATGTAATCTACGTAATCCCCCAAAAGTAATTATTGATCATGAGCCAATAATATAACCATTAATAACCATTAATGCTGCATACTTAAAGAAATGTTAAAATCTCACCTTAATGGTAAAAATAGTTATAAATTGCTGAGGTGTAGTCACTTTTGAGGACACAAGCTCAACTACACAGTACAAATATGAAATATTTTATGTGCTTCCTTTTCAACAAAACTGTATGAATAAGGCTATAAATGACTTATATGCTTTCTAAAAACAGCACAATCAAATTATTAAACAACTAACTATAAGATTTCACATTCCTTATAACTGTCAAATTATGTGTTTTTGTATGGTTAGTGTTTGATAAAACATACCAATTTTTCGTCTATGACAGTGTTTTCTGTCTAAAATGTGTCATTTATTTTAGATGATTGGCTATAAATCAATCTCTGAATGTACTACAGTGATGAAACCAATCTATCCTGCTGCACTACGATTGTAACGATTGCAGACATGTGCTTTGTCAGTGATGTAGTGTAGGGTTCAGCCTGGAGTTGATGGACAGTCGGAGGAGCGATTGAAATGGAAGAAGGGACATCCCAGTTTTCAAGTGGTTTTAGATGTCACACAGGCTCAGAAAAAAATACTAGTGTGTCAGTGGGAACCAGGGCTATCGCTCATGCAAGCCATTTTGATCTACGGTGTCCACAGATCGATTTACTGTATAAGTGAACATGATGGGGGGGAACCGGTACGAGAACCATAACATCTAAGAGGCTTTAACCAGCATTTAACTATTCATGCTTTTAGAGAAAGCTCAGTGTTGTAGGTCTCTGAATAGGCTAACGTCCTCCCGACAGCAAGAGTGATTCCATACAGTGCATTCAGACAACTTCTTCTTTTCCCATTATTTTGTTACGTTACAGCCTTATTCTAAAATTGATTAAATGTTTTCCTCATCAATTCTACATGCATAATGACAAAGAAAAAACAGGTTTTTAGACATTTTAGCAACAAAAAATTAAAACATCTTATTTACATAAGTAATCAGAACCTTTGCTATGAGACTCGAAATTGAGCTCAGGTGCATCCTGTTTCCATTGATCATCCATGAAGATGTTTCTACAACTTGATGTTGTCCACCTGTGGTAAATTCAATTGATGGACATTATTTGGAAGGCACCCACCTGTCTATATAAGATCCCACAGTTGACAGTCCATGTCAGAGCAAAAATCAAGCGATGAGGGTCGAAGAAATTGTCCATAGAGCTCCGAGACAGGATTGTGTTGAGGTACAGATCTGCAGCAATGAAGGTCCCCAAGAACACAGTGGCCTCCATCATTCTAAAATGGAAGAAGTTTGGAACCACCAAGACTCTTCCTAGAGCTGGCCACCTGGCCAAATTGAACAATCGGGGGAGAAGGGCCTTGGTCAGTGAGGAGACCAACAACTCGATGGTCACTCTGACAGAGCTCCTGAGTTCCTCTGTAGAGGTGGGAGAACCTTCTAGAAGGTCTGCAGCACTACATCTCTGCAGCACAACACCAATCAGGCTTTTATGGTAGAGTGGCCAGACAGAAGCCACTCCTCAGTAAAAGGCACATGACAGCCCACTTGGAGTTTGCCAAAAGGCAACCAAAGGACTCTCAGACCATGAGAAAGAAGATTCTCTGGTCTGATGAAACCAAGCCTGAACGCCAAGCGTCACGCCTAGAGGAAACCTGGCACCATCCCTATGGTGAAGCATGGTGGTGTCAGCGTCATGTTGTGGGGATGTTTTTCAGTGGCAGGGACTGGGAGACTAGTCAGGATTGGATCTACAGAGAGATCCTTGATAAAAACCTGCTCCAGAGCGCTCAGGACCTCAGACAGGGGCGAAGGTTTACCTTCTAACAGGACAACGACCATAAGCACACAGCCAAGACAACACAGGAGGGGCTTTGGGACAAGTCTTTGAATGTTCTTGAGTGGCCCAGCAAGAGCCCGAACTTGAACCCGATCGAACATCTCTGGAGGGACATGAAAATAGCTGTGCAGCAACGCTCCCCATGCAACCTGACAGAGCTTGAGAGGCTCTGCAGAGAAGAATGGGAGAAACTCCCCAAATACTGGTGTGTCAATCTTGTAGCGTCATACCCAAGAAGACTCAAGGCTGTAATCGCTGCCAAATGTGTTTCAACAAAGTACTGAATAAAGGGTTTGAATACTTATGTAAATGTGATATTTAGAATTTTTGAATTTAGCTAAAATATGCTTTTAGAATAAGGCTGTAATGTAACAAATTTTGAAAAAGTCAAGGGGTCTGAATACTTTCCGAATGCACTGTATTTGAATATTTGTATCTAAAAGCATAATTGAGAAATAATTAAGAGACGTTTTCATATTTACCCAGGCCTCCTTTTAAGACTCCAAAGGGTTTTAATCTGTAGGTGCCACAAAGCAAACACTGGTGTCATATGAAGCTTTATCACAGGCTGTGTAATATTATTAGTATTTTGATTTCAATAATATATCTTTTTTTAAATGTCTGAATTTTGAAAATATAGACATGAATATAAAAAATATACATTTTTTGATTAGGACAAATGTTTAAATATATTGTTGAACATAATAGGGATGTGTTTCAAAGTGTTTCAAAGTGCAAGGACTATCCGATGCATGTCCACATTCATCCCGAGAACCCTCCGCCTGGGACCTCATTCATAACTTCTTCACTGTATCATTATGGTGAGTTTATTGTCTACAATTGCACTTTTCATATTAGTACATCATTTTGCTTTATTTGAAACTAACGATAGCTAGCTACTGAGTGCTTGGACCAGTTTTCCCAAAAGTGGACAATGTATAGGACTAACGTCAAGTTTTGCTTGCTAGCTAACCATCAACATCAATGGTCGCTATCAAGCCAATCTACTAAATTTCATTAATTAAATATATGAAACTGATCATGACTAAATTTTATCTGATTTCACTGCGATGTGTTAGTCAACATGCAATAATACCTGTACCACTGTCAATCACAGATGAAGGATTTGCATTTGGACGGACAAATTCAGATGAATTTAGTCTAGTATATCCTTTTGCAGAAAAAGCAAAAGGAAAAAGCGTATTTCTCTCAAATGTTTTGCACAAATTTATTTACACCCATGTTAGTGAGCATTTATCCTTTGCTAAGATAATCCGTTCACCTGACAGGTGTGGCATATAAAGAAGCTGATTAAACAGCATGATCATTACACAGGTGCACCTTGTGCTGGGGACAGCAAAAGGCCACTCTAAAAGCTGCATTTTTGTCCCACATCACAATGCCACATATGTCTCAAGTTTTGAGGGAGCATGCAATTGGCATGCTGACTGCAGGAATGTACACCAGAGCTGTTGCAAGAGAATTGAATGTTAATTTCTCTACCATAAGCCGCCTTCAACGTCATTTAATAGAATTTGTCAGCACGTCCAACCAGCCTCACAACCGCAGACCATGTGCATGGGGTCATGTGGGCAAGTGGTTTGCTGATGTCAACGTTGTGAACAGAGTGCCCCATGGTGGCGGTGGCGGTGGCGTTATGGTATGGGCAGGCATAAGCTACGGACAATGAACACAATGGCATTTTATCAATGGCAACTTGAATGTACAGAGATACCATGATGAATTCCTGAGTACCATTGTGAGGCCCATTTTTTTTTACGTGTCTGTGACCAACAGATTCATATCGGCATTCCCAGTCGTGAAATCCATAGATTAGGGGCTAATACATGTATTTAAATTGATTGATTTCCTTACATGAACTGGAACTCAAAGCAAACACTCAAAGCAAACACTAAAATCCTTGAAATTGCTGCATGTTCCGTTTATATTTTTGTTCAGTATACATTGATATTTGTTTGAGTTGTACAATAGTAGACCTAGCTAGATAAACTGTATGTATGTGAAAACATCTTTCTCACTCCCTATACTTCACAATATGTATTCAACTATTCAACTAATATGTATTCAACTATCAAAAACAGACTTATCCAGCTGAAGCAATCTATGTTGTGCATGCTATGGTGTGCGTTTTACAGTAGACCTAGCTACATAAGCTGTAGCCTTTCTCTCTCTCTCTCTTTCATTTATTTGAGGCCAACTTTACACTAATATTGTCCTAGAGGCATACTTACACACCCAGTATCATTACATTATATCACTGAACTTTTTCAATATAAAATCATTTGTTTAGCTTCTTTCTTTTCTGTGACTGCATGAAATAGCAAATATAACGTGAATCCAGCGATGACATTACTTCACCTTTGTTACTCCCCGATGAAACAGTAACATTCATACTGTAGTTATGTGGTCTGTTGAAAATGGATTCCACGAGCCTGACTAGAGCTAGTGCTCGGCTCGTTCTCAACACTGTGCGCACACATATGTGAGCAGAAATCTACGCCCACGGTGGCGTATAGCACCGGCCCACCGGACGAAATGGCCTGCAACATAATACACTCTATGATCATATTACAGTTTCAGAGTGGGATCTCTGCTAGTTTAAAAGTTATGGCCCATTTTATACAGGGGAAATTGGCACAGTAGTGTCGTGTTTGGACTGTCGTTAAATGTGAAGACTTATTTCTATCAAATCCGTTCTCTAGGTTTAATTATTACGTGATTAAACTAATCATGTAAACATGAATTAACTAGGAAGTCAGGGCACCATGGAAAATGTTGAGATTACAAATTATAATTCTCAGAATATAACTCTTCAGATATTTTCATATCTGATCAATTAGTCTTCTATTGATGAATTATGAATTGCCTCATCAGTTCTCACAATGAATCAGCACTACACAAATTGGCTTAATTATTTATTTACTAACTAACTAAACACGGAAATACATCACAAACAAGCAGTAGATATTGGTTACTCAACAATGATAGAAAAGTCCCTAGTGGGCTAATCCGATATGACAGCTTTGGTAGACAAAGGAAAGGGGTGGGAACTGAGAAAGAGCGGGAAAGACTAAATGGATTCAACTACACACAGTGGATAATTGTACTCATGGGCATGCTAATTCTGAAAGAAATTGCAATGTAAAATTATTTATGCCCGTATGTCATTGTTGTCTCTCCGTGTTGGAATCCTAGATCATCCTGTAGAGTTCATCAGAGTCTCTGGTTAACTTTCCCAGAAGTCACAATGTTCTTTTGTGGTTTTAAGTGGTTAGCCTCTACGGGATCGGTTGTCCCTAAACTGGGACAGTTGTTGCTAACGTGCGCTAATGTGACTAGAATAAAGTTGTAAACAGCCAACTTTCCAGGACAGATATGTATTTATATAGGCCAGAAAGCTTAAATTCTTATTATTCTAATTTGGCAGTAGCTATTACAGTGAAAAAATAACATGCTATTGTTTGGGGAGAGAGCCGCAACAACGAAACACTTTTAGCACAGCAACTGGTTTAAATACATTCGCCCTCTGAAGGTAAATAATGTACTTTACATTCAGTAATCTTGCTCTGATTTGTCATTCTGAGGGTCCCAGAGATCAAATGTAGCATAGTTTTGTTTGCTAAAATCCATTTTATATTAAAATGTAGGAAATGGGTTCTATAGTTTGAAATTCAGAATGTTGATATCCCCATTCTGCCTGGATTCCAATAGTAAGTACACACCACTTTGCCAGCCAGCATTATTATTATACCTTCATTTCAACAAGGAACACTGAGACCAAGGTCTCTTTTACAGCTCGGCCCTGCTTATACATGTTACACATACAGTTTAGGTACAATGATTAAGAAATTACACAAGACAAACAAACAATCACAGATAACACAACAATACAGCAGCAGATTGTTACATTACACATCGGTTATTCCCCTGACAGGTTATTCCCCTAACAGGTTATTCCCCTAACAGGTTATTCCCCTAACAGGTTATTCCCCTAACAGGTTATTCCCCTAACAGGTTATTCACCTGGACAGGTTATTCCCCTAACAGGTTATTCCCCTAACAGGTTATTCCCCTAACAGGTTATCCCCTAACAGGTTTATTCCCCTGACAGGTTATTCACCTGACAGGTTATTCCCCTAACAGGTTATTCCCCTGACAGGTTATTCACCTGACAGGTTATTCCCCTAACAGGTTATTCACCTGACAGGTTATTCCCCTAACAGGTTATTCACCTGACAGGTTATTCCCCTAACAGGTTATTCACCTGACAGGTTATTCCCCTGACAGGTTATTCCCCTAAACAAGTTATTCCCCTGACAGGTTATTCCCCTAACAGGTTATTCACCTGACAGGTTATTCACCTGACAGGTTATTCACCTGACAGGTTATTCCCTAACAGGTATTCACCTGACAGGTTATTCCCCTAAACAGGTTATTCACCTGACAGGTTATTCCCCTAACAGGTTATTCCCCTAACAGGTTTATCACCTGACAGGTTATTCGCCATAACGGTTATTCCCCTAACAGGTTATTCACCCTGACAGGTTATTCCCCTAAACAGGTTATTCAACCTGACAGGTTAATTCACCTAACAGGTTATGCACCTGAACAGGTTATTCCCTAACAGGGGGTTATTCACCTGACAGGTTATTCCACTAACAGGTTATTCCCTGACAGGTTTTCCCCTAACAGGTTATCACCTGACAGGTTATTCCCCTAACAGGTTATTCACCTGACAGTTTATTCCCCTAACAGCACAAGACCTGGTGAAAAAAAAAAAAAAATTTACCCGAAACAGTTACAAGCAACACAAAAATAAAAATCCTCTAATAATGTTTAAAATTGGCAACAGAGACTCAAGTTAAGTTTAGTAAGTCTGCACAGGCTATTGCCCATAGTCACGGAGCATACAGGAAAAGGCATCCATAAGCCAACTCTGCTGGAATCACATGGGCCTCAAGGGGATAACATGCGTTACACCTGGTTTTAGGAATTATAATTATAATATTGATGAGTGATGATAAATAAGAAGGTAGTTTATCAGAAGTGCTTTATAGACAAACCCGAGAGCATGTTGTTCTCGTCTCATGGACAGCATTATGTGACTTGCAGGCCTTATGTGGCATTTAAACTATGAGTTTCAGGTCACTGTAATAGGATAAAAACTAGGCCTTCAAAATAAGATCTTATGAAATATGTATTGTATTGTTTCAAGAATACCATTTTTATGACAACATATCCACTTGGTGAAGGCCACAGGACTTAAAATGAATGAATGCAACAAGCATGTCTCTGTCACGAGCAAACACAGTCATGACGGAAAATATCCAATGAGGCTACAAACCCTACAGCAGGGATATTAAATTCCTGGAGAGCTAAACATTTCTGGTTTTGGATATTTGTGTGGTTCTTCAAAGACCCTAAAATGGTTCCCAATGGCATCGCTCTCAAGAACCGTATTTGGTTCCGACGTCAACCTACATATTTAAGAGTTGAGGCATGTTGTCCTAACTACCCAGCACCTACAGTAAGTAAGGTGCAGACATTAATAAGCAAAATAGTCATATCCAAATCCAAAATAAATCATTAAGCTTAATTTATTTAAATGGGAGATGTTTTCCTACTAAAAATGATATCCTGATATGACAAATGCCCTTTAGTGAGTGGATAATACACTGTGGATTAGATTGACGGTGCATTTATCAAACAGATACAAGTATATTTAAGAAATTATAAAAAATTACATTGACTTGTGATTCCTATCTCTTTTTGATGCAGAGGTGAGGGGAAATTGCTAATTGAGCCGCCTCCTAAGCAGCCCTCTTTCTCCTACTCCTTCTCCTCCTTCTTCTTCAAAGCGAGTGAATGACAAGAGACAGCTAGGTGATGTAGAGATGGGCGGACAGACAGGATGGATGGATCAATAGACGAGTGCATATGCAGACATGCGTATTTATAAACTCCTGCCTGACATCAGGCAAACACTTTGGGCTTATTGGAGGAAACTTCACTCACTCCGGACATTAGTTTGCATGCATTTCAGGTCGCATGTCCTCAACCTGTGACCATAGAGGAAGTTAAGGCCAGCCTGCAAGGCACTGAGACATGCCACAACACGTTTTTCTCACGTGTCAAATTGGATTTCACTTTGTGTCATTTTAAGAGTCTCTGCAATGTCTCCAGGTATGAGGTCAAGTTTGAGGTTGATAGCCTTGAAAACCTTGAAAACATTGCCATTATAACCACTAGCAATAGGAAGATGGTGAGAGAGTGATTACTCAAGAAATGTGATGATATATATATATAATAATATAAATAGAATGATATTCATAATCAATTAAAAACTAATTTTTCATTGGACTCCACCAGGCAGGCCTTCAAGACCCACTGTCTCACAAAAAAGCTAAATAAAGTTTGTTTCCAGATACATTTCTAATCTCTCAAAAAATGTGCTAAATATTGTACAAATTCAATTGAACACTAAAGTCATATGTTTCAATACTGTTCGGGTTGGAACATCTCTTGGTCACCCAAGGCCATGTTCTTCACTTTGAGGGTAATGCTTCATCAAAGACAAATTTCCCAGCCACCAGATCTAGTACTGGGAATTCATGTTTCCATCCTAAATGTCACCCTAATCCCAATGTAGTGCCCTACTTTAGACCAGGGCCCATAGGAGTGCACTATATAGGGAATATGGTGCCATTTGGGACGCACCCAGATAAGTCATGTTTATATTCCACAAGGCTGCCAGTAAAGACTTGGGAAGGAATGATGACAGGCAAATTGACCATGCTGCTCAGGGGGGCCTGAGACAGAAATGCCTGACGAATTTGCCAATACGCAGGAGTGATGGGCATAATGGACTGGATGCTTTGCCGTTCGTACAGATTGCCTGTCAAGATAAGAAAGCATAAATAAATTACTTGGAAGACATTTGTTGTAAAAATATTCGTTTTTTTAATGTAATTTAAAATACAATGTTTGTAGAGCATTTATGGCAAAAGCATTTTCAGCCGTGCAATGTTCTTCATATCCTCAGGTATTGAATCTAATTACCAGGCCAGCTGATCTGTATTAAAAATCAAGGGATTTAATTTGACTAGTAAATATATATGAGACACTTTTCGGGAAGAAATAAAAGGTTTGCATGTACTAACAGAATATTATCTGAATATTAGTATTAAAAATTCTATAGCATTCAACAATTTTGAAAGCTTTGAGGGAGGACAGCTCATAGTATATGGCTTGAATGGAGTAAATGCAATTGGAGTACATGCAATGGACACTATTCCATTTAGTTTTTTACTAATTCCAATACTATGAGACTGTCCTCCCCAATTAAGGTGCAATCGGCGTCCTGTGTACCATACTGTTATAGGAACGTGTGGGTTTGTCTTTGTCTTATCCTGTGTCTTATCCCGTCTCCCTGTCTCTTTCGTATACATCTTAATCTCACTTTCTATCTAAGAACTAAATATACTTTCCTGCAACCCACCTCACCCAATGTGGTACAGATCTGCTATTTTATTCCTTAAAAAACGTGGAAGTTCCATCAAGAGCTAGCCAGATAACTAGCTACTAGTCTTTGTTGACCACGGCTGGTGGTCCTTCACCTTTTTCTGCATTCTTATCGGCAGACTCAACCAGCCTTGGTTTCTCAAGTGACTGCCCTCGCCTGGTTCACCAACTACTTGCTCAGATAGAGTTCAGTGTGTCAAATCGGAGGGCATGTTGACTACCTCTGGTAGTCTCTATGGGGTGCCACAGGGTTAAATTATTGGGCCGACTCTTTTCTCTGTACATCAATGATGCTGCTCTTGCTCCTGGTGATTCTCTGATCCACCTCAACGCAGACGACACCATTCTGTATACTTCTGGCCCTTCTTTGGACACTGTGTTAACAAACCTCCAGACGAGCTTCAATGCCATAACAACACTCCTTCTGTGGCCTCCAACTGCTCTTACAATGCAAGTAAAACCAATTGCATGCTCTTCAACCGATCGCTGCCCACTCCCACCTGACCGAACTAGCATCACTGCTCTGGACGGTTCTGACTTTAGAATATGTGGACAACTACAAATACCTAGGTGTCTGATTAGACTGTAAACCTCCTCCTTCCAGATTCAAATTAAGCATCTCCAATCCAAATTAAATCTTCTTCCTATGTCGCAACAAAGCATCCTCCACTCATGCTGCCAAACATACCCTCGTAAAACTGATCATCCTACCGATCCCTGACTTTGGCGATATTATTTACAAAATAGCCTCCAACACTCTACTCAGCAAATTGGATGTAGTCTATCACAGTGCCATCCGTTTTGTCACCAAAGCCCCATATACAACCCACCACTGCGACCTGTATGCTCTCGTTGGCTGGCCCTCGCTACATATTCGTCGCCAAACACACTGGATCCAGGTCATCTATAAGTCTTTGCTAGGTAAAGTCCCACCTTATCTCAGCTCACTGGTCTCCAAATTTGCACCCGCCCGCAACACGCGCTCCAGCAGGTTATATTTCACTGGTCATCCCCAAAGCCAACTCCTCTTTGGCCGCCTTCCTTCCAGTTCTTTGCTGCCAATGACTGGAACGAATTGCAAAAATCACTGAAACTGGAGTCTTTTAACTCCCTCACTAACTTTAAGCATCAGCTGTCAGAGCATCTTACCGATCATTGCACCTGTACACAGCCTATCTGTAAACAAAATATATATATATTTCACCTTTATTTAACCACGTAGGCAAGTTGAGAACAAGTTCTCATTTACAATTGCAACCTGGCCACAAATAGCCCACCCAACTACCCTTATCCACATATTGTTATTTATTTTTTTGCTCCTTTGCACCACAATATCTCTACTTGCACATTTATGTTCTGCACATCTACCACTCCAGTGTTTAATTGATAAATTGTAATTATTCACTACTATGGCCTACAGTTGGAAATGAGAACTTGTTCTCAACTGGCCTACCTGGTAAATAAAGGTGAAATAAACCAAATTAAAAATTTAAAAATTTAGTCCAGTGGTTAAGGGGATACTCCTGGATTTTGGAAATGAGGCCCTTTATCTACTTCCCCAGAGTCAGATGAACTAATGGATTACAATTGTTGTCTCTGTGTCTAATACAGAGGAAGTTAGATTTAATTTTGCGAGCCAATGCTAAACAGTGTTAGCGCAATAGTTGGAGTCTATGGGTATCTGCTAGCATGCTAGTAGATACCCATAGACTTTCATTCATTGTGCTAACGCTAGTTAGCACTGTCTCTCAAAATGACCTCTAACTTCCTTCATACTGGACACAGAGACAAAACTCTGACTCTGGGGAAGTAGATTAAGGGCCTCAAAGTATCCCAGTGATGAGGCAGAGATGGTCATGACGAGAGAGCAAATAGGGCTAGCCTGTCCTAATCTGGAAACTGAATCCTTGGTCTCCATCCCAAATGGCACCCATTTCGCTATAAAGTGTGCTACTTTTGACCATGGCCCTGATCAAATGTAGTGCACTACATAGGGAGCAGGGTGCCATTTGGGAAACAGGCCTTGGTTAGGTGAATAATAGACTGGCTTTCCTGGATACATCCAGTGCTAGCTTTGCAGCCTCCACTCTTGGTAGTGGTGAGGTTAATATTCTCACGTCATTAGGTCTGCTGGACCGGGCTAATGGCTCATTGAATTAGGCAGCAAATTATTTCCTCATGCTGCAGAGGACAGGCTACTTCAAAGGGATGAGGGCTGATGGGGCTGAGGTCAGGACAGCTCTTTACTTTGATTAATGACCGAGGATCAGAGGAGCACCAGAGGTGGCCCAAAGGTAAGAATGGGGCACTGGATTGGTTGCCTGTAGGTAAGAAGGTGACTATGGATCGGTTTCCTGTCGGCAAGAATGTCAGAATGTGAGCCAGATTGGTTTCCTGTAGTCTGTAAAGTACATACTGTATGTGATGCTGGATTATTATTATTATTATTATCCAATTGTAAACTGGGGATTATTCGTTGACTGTGATGGTTTGAGGGCCAGATTGGCAATTTAGCCAGGAAACCAGGGTTAACACCCCTACTCTTACAATAAGTGCCTTGGGATTTTTTATTACCTCAGAGAGTCAGGACACCCGTTTAATGTCCCATCCAAAAGACAGCACCCTACACAGGGCAGTGTCCCAATCACTGCCCTGGGGAAAGAGTGCCTCCTACTGGCCCTCCAACACCACTTCCAGCAGCATCTGGTCTCCCATCCATGGACTTACCAGAAGCAAGCCAGTAGTGGTATGCAGGGTGGTATGCTGGTGGTTAGCTGTATGTTATAAGGTGACTCTGGATTGGTTGTCTGTTGATAAGAATCTCAGACAGATGCCAGATTGGCTGGCTGTAGGTAAAAATGTCAGAATGTGACTGGATTGGTTGGCCGTATGTAAGCATAATAAGAATGTGACATTGGATTGGTTGACTAAATATAAGAATGCAAAACTGGATTTTTATTTTTTTTATAATTTTACCCCCTTTTTCTTCCAATTTCATGGTATCCAATTGTTTAGTAGTTCCTATCTTGTCTCATCGCTACAACTCCCGTACGGGCTCGGGAGAGACGAAGGTCGAAAGCCATGCGTCCTCCGAAACACAACCCAACCAACCGCACTGCTTCTTACCACTGCGCGCATCCAACCCGGAAGCCAGTCGCACCAATGTGTCGGAGGAAACACCGTGCACCTGGTCAGCATGCACTGCGCCCGGCCCAACAGATCCACAGACGATGCTATCACCATCACTCTGCACACTGCCCTATCCCATCTGGACAAGAGGAATACCTATGTACGAATGGTGTTCATTGACTATAGCCCAACATTCAACACCATAGTACCCTTCAAGCTCATCATTAAGCTCAAGGCCCTGGGTCTGAACCCCGCCTTGTGCAACTGGGTCCTGGACTTCCTCAGCCCCCTCATGTACTCCCTGTTCACCCATGACTGCGTGGCCAAGCACGCCTCTAACTCAATCATCAAGTTTGCAGACAACACAACAGTAGCTGGCTTGATTACCAACGATGATGAGACAGCCTACAGGGAGGAGGTAAGGGCTCTGGGAGTGTTGTACCTGGAAAACAACCTCTCACTCAACGTCAACAAAACAAGGAGATCATCGTGGACTTCAGGAAACAGCAAAGGGTGTATATATATATATATATATATATATATATATAGTCTTAATTCATTCCTACTTAGATTTTTGTGTATTGGGTATATGTTGTGTCATTTGTTACATATTACTTGTTAGATATTACTGCACTGTCGGAGCTAGAAAAACAAGCATTTCGCTACACCCGCAATAACATCTCCTAATCACGTGTATGTGACCAATAAAATGTGATTTGATTTCATTGGTTGACTAGATATAAGAATGTGATACTGGATTGGTTGACTAGATATAAGAATCTAATACAGGATTGGTTGACTAGATACAGTATAAGAATGTGATACTGGATTGGTTTTGAAGGGAAGGACACTGACTGACTTTTTAAGATGATTTTGACCTACGCAGTACAATAAAAATGGTTCTGTATAGTGCCAAATTAGTCTTCTTTGGCTTGTAACCATAGCGGATCCCTTTTTGTTGCTCTATACATTTTTTAAAGGTTCTATAAAGAACAATGCTCATAAGGTTATAAATGGAACCTTTATGTTGCTATAAATAACTATTTCCTAAGGTTCTATAAATAACCGTTACTAAAGGTTCTATATAGCCCCAAAAAAGAGTTCCGCTATGGTTACAATGTTTTTGGGGCTATATAGAACCCTTTTTTATGGTTCTTTATAGAAAGACACTTTATGGAGAATGGTTCTATAAAGAAGCATTCTCAATCTCAAAGGTTCTTTTCAGATCCTTTTGAAGAACCATACAGGGTTTTTATTCTGGTTAGCTATATTATATTGTTAAAATTCCTTTGGTGTTATTATTGTGTTAACTGACCAGTTGAAACACGTGTCTTTCATACATATACAGTATTTACTGCAATGGCTGGGGGTCCCTGAGGAGAGAATTGGCTGACAAACTTGCAGATATCATATTTTGTCACGTCCTGGTAGGTTTTTACAGAGAAGCTTGGCTCCCAGCACAAGGTGCCGCTGTGTAATGATCATTTTGTTTAATCAGCTTCAAATCAAAAACCAAATCAAATTTTATTTGTCACATGTGCAGAATACAACAGCTGTAGACCTTACAGTGAAATGCTTACTTACAAGCACTTAACCAACAATGCTTTAAGAAGCTAAGAAGACAAAAACATGAAGTAAACGGCCTATTTCTCAGGACCAGATGCTAGAATATGCATATAATTCACAGATTAGGATAGAAAACACTCTAAAGTTTCCAAAGCTGTCAAAATATTGTCTGTGAGTATAACAGAACTGATATTGCAGGCGAAACCCTGAGAAAAATTAAACCAGGAAGTGGCTTCTATTTTGAAAACTCCATGTTCCATAGCCTCCCATTGCTCCATTTAAAGGGATTATCAACCATATTCCTTTTCCTGTCACTTCCTCAATGTGTCAACAGTCTTCAGACTTAGTTTCAGGTTTTTATTTGAAGAATGAGTGTGAACGACCACATTGCATAAGTGGATAGGTGGGGGCTCTCAGAGTGAATTGTGCGCAAAAGAGAAAGGCGGCCATTGTTACTCCCGGTCCTAGTGAAAAGCCAACAGTCCCGGTTGATATATTATCGAATAGATATTTGAAAAACACCCTGAGGATTGATTATAAAAAACGTCTGACATGTTTCTGTGGACATTATGGATATCATTTGGAATTTTTGTCTGCGTTGTTGTGACCGCTCTTTCCGGTGGATTCCTGGGCATAACGCACCAAACTAACGGAGGTATTTGGATATAAAAATATCTTTATGGAACAAAAGGAACATTTGTTGTCTAACTGGGAGTCTCGTGAGTGAAAACATCCAAAGATCATCAAAGGTAAATGATTAATTTGTTTGCTTTTCTGATTTTCGTGACCAAGTTACCTGATGCTAAGTGTACTTTTGTCGAGCGATCGATACACTTACACAAACGCTTGTATTGCTTTCGCTGTAAAGCATAATTTCAAAATCTGAGACGACAGGTGGATTAACAAAAGGCTAAGCTGTGTTTTGCAATATTGCACTTGTGATTTCATGAATATGAATATTTTCTAGTAATATTATTTGACTGTGGCGCTATGCTATTCAGCATTGCTGATGACAATTATCCCGGATCCGGTATGGGTGGTTTTAACTTAGGGCTAGGCCCCTTTTTTCTCCACTTCCTGTCTGAATGACATGCCCAAAGTAAACTGCCTGTAGCCCAAGCCTTGAAGCCAGGATATGCATATAATTGGTACCATTGGAAAGAAAAACACTTTGAAGTTTGTAGGACTTTTTAAATAAATGTAGGAGAATATACACAATAGATATGGTAGGAGAAAATCCAAAGAAAAACCAACCAGAATGTTTTTGAGAGAGACCATCCTCTTAGAAATGCAAGAGAAAGGTCATATTGTATATTAGCTCCCTGGATGTAATTCCTATGGCTATAGTCGAGGTAGTCAAGGTAATTCTTGACATGCCACACTTGTCAGGTGGATGGATTATCTTGGCAAAGGAGAAATGCCCACTAACAGGGATGAAAACAAATTTCTGCACAAAATTTGAGAGAATAAACGTTTTGTGTGTTTTATTTCAGCTCATGAAACATGGGACTAAAACTTCACATGTTGCATTAATATTTTTGTTCAGTTTAATAGAAAATTAAATCATTTGATTGTTTAATTGGAATTAGACCTTAGGGCAACTTGCTTGAGGAAAGGTTTAAAGTTGCATTGACAACCTATGTTCACTATGCCTATTATTTTCTGACTCAACAGAGTCAAATGTGCAGCTAACTAACGCAGTTATCTTTGCTCTCATCACCTTCTCGCTGACACAAATCCTTTCAAGACCCGACTGACCTACGTTCTTCTGTAAGGTAATTAGCACAAATTAAAAGGTTTCCAGCTGCCTTGAGTTCATCCTAAATGGCCTGGTCGAAAGTAGTGTACTATATAGGAGCTAGGGGTGCCAATTGGGCATGTGCTGACCAACTGGCAGGTGTCTGACCAACTGGCAGGTGTTTTCACATGACATTTTCAACATGTCCCTGATTTAGTCTGTAATACAACATATTTCAAGCAGACCACCATAGTCCTTGTGCCAAGAACACCGAAGGCAACCGGCCTAAATGACTACAGACCCGTAGCAGCTCACATCCGTAGCCATGAAGTGCTTTGCAAGGCTGGTAATGGCTCACATCAACCACATTATCCCAGAAACCCCTAGACCCACTCCAATTTGCATACCGCCCAAACAGATCCACAATTGATGCAATCTACTATTGCACTCCACACTGCCCTTTCCCCACCTGGACAAAAGGAACACCTACGTGAGAATGTTATTCATTGACTACCGCTCAGTGTTCAACACCGTGGTACCCTCAAAGCTCATCACTAAGCTAAGGATCCTGGGACTAAAACACCTCCCTCTGTAACTGGATCCTGGACTTCCTGACGGGCCGCCCCCAGGTGGGTGAGGGTAGGTAGCCACACATCTGCCACCACTGATCCTCAACACTGGAGCCCCTCAGGGGTGCGTGCTCAGTCCCCTACTGTACAACCTGTTCACCCACGACTGCATGGCCAGGCACGGACTCCAACAGCATCATTAAGTTTGCAGATGACACAACAGTGGTAGGCCTGATCACCGTCAACGAAGAGACAGCCTATAAGGAGGAGGCCAGAGACCTGGCCGGGTGGTGCCAGAATAACAACCTATCCCTCAACGTAACCAAGACTAAGGAGATGATTGTGTACTCCAGGAAAAGGAGGACTGAGAACGCCCCCATTCTCATCGATGGGGCTGTAGTTGAGCAGGTTGAGAGCTTCAAGTTCCTTGGTGTCCACATCACCAACAAAACTAGAATGGTCCAAACACACCAAGACAGCCAATGAAGAGGGCATGACAAAGCCTATTCCCTCTCAGGAGACTGAAAAGTTTTGGCATGGGTCCTCAGATCCTCAAAAGGTTCTAAAGCTGCAACATCAAGAGCATCCTGACCGGTTGCATCACCACCTGGTACTGCAATTGCTCGGCCTCCGACCGCAAAGCAATACAGAGGGTAATGCGTATGGCCCAGTACATCACTGGGGCTAAGCTGCCTGCCATCCAGGACCTCACACCAGGCGGTGTCAGAGGAAGGCCATAAAAAAGCCACCCCAGTCATAGATAGTTCTCTACTACTACTGCATGGCAAGCGGGTATCGGAGTGCCAAGTCTAGGACAAAAAGGCTTCTCAACAGTTTTTTAACCCCCAAGCCCATAAGACTCCTGAACAGGTAATCAAATGGCTTACCCAGACTATTTGCATTGTGTGGTGTCCCCAACCCCTCTTTTACGCTGCTGCTACTCTCTGTTTATCATAAATGCATATTCACTAGAAACTATATGTAACTGGTGCTGTACTGCACCGCTGTAACTCTGCGTTGTGTGTGGTTGATTGAGACTATAAACGTGGACTTTGGAGTTCAGGTAGTGTTAATTAAGCAGAACTCCACTCTCTTGCATCCTGCATCTGCATCCAAAAGGAAATAAAACATTTGTAGAGCACATATATCTGCGAATCGTTGCCTCTTTCTCTCAAAGTGCATCAAAATGATTTCCGAATACAAAAATTAGTACTGCCTCTCCATATTATGCATCAACAGATAACATATATTTTACATAGATAAAACCACATACCTGCATCCAAAAGAAAAGAAAATATTTGTAGAGCCACATATGTTCTGAGAATCGTCGCCTCTTTCTACAACAGATGCACAATACAAGGAACTGGGATCATTCGAGGAGCTAGCCATCATTCACACATACAATAGCCTGCTAATACCTTAGCTAGCTATTAACCACATGTTGAATTCAGAATGTTGATATCATCCTAAAAAGTACAATTACAAGTGCATCTTAACAATACCATCCACTTATGAGTAACCTCTAAATATACAACATTATTCATGAACAAAACACTGTGTGTATGACTTTGTGCTTAAAAGAAAGAAGACAACAGAAAACGCGTGCCTACCTCTCATAGTGCATCAACATGATTTGATCACGAGCACACAGGGCAAAACGTAAGTACACACTCCCCTACTCCCAGGATGCAGGCATGCATAATAACAAATCAACATGACATTAATATATGAACCTGGTGAAATTCACACAGTACTTTAACAACTGTTACATATACATTAATGTACATACTACCTCAATTGGCCCGACCAACCAGTGCCACCGCACATTGGCTAACCAGGCTATCTGCATTGTGTCCCTCCACCCACCACCCGCCAATCTCTCTTTTATGCTACTGCTACTCTCTGTTTATCATATATTCATTCACTTTAACCATATCACATGTACATACTACCTCAATCAGCCTGTCTAACCGGTATGTAGCCTCGCTACTGTGTTATTTTCACTGTCTTTTTACTGTTGTTTTTATTTCTTAACTTACCTATTGTTCACATAATACCTTTTTTGCACTATTGGTTAGAGCCTGTAAGTAAGCATTTCACTGTAAGGTTGTAATCGGCACACGTGACAAATAAACTTTGATTTGATTTGGGACGTGGCCCTTGTGTGCATTTTGTTTCCCTCCCCCCTGTAGAATATATTGTCCTCACAGGTGCCACTCTCTCTTCTTATGTGTGTTTACCATTCACATTCCTGCCCTCTTATTCACAGTATCATGATCAAGATTAGTCCACCTATTGTTTGGACAGGATAAAAGAAAAAGATGGCTAGCCCATGGGAAGCCCATTGCAGAAGGTTTACATCTCCACCGATCTGTTGAAGTGTTAGGATCAGCATCATGTATTGCAGTTTTATATCAAAGTCATAAAGTACAAGGAAGAAATTTTTATGTAAACTTGATAACTAATTGAATTTACTGCAGTGGGCTAAATCAGGGTCAGAGGGATTATTGTAGTCTTAAAAATCTACTTTGAAACAAAAATCTACACCTCACACATGTTTATGGGCTTAAAAAGAAGACACCTGTACTATGTCAGATATAGAGTTGAAATGTATAACATTTTGAGTTTGCATCCCAATATTACACTTTATATACACCACAGAATATTGAAATATAACAAAACTGTTTGACATACAAACACCGATAAAAAAAAAAGGAATTATTAAAATGTGAAAAAATATGAATAACATTCCACCTATGAGGCCACCAGGTCATTTGATTGCAAGAAAGGGCTACAGCTAATTGAATATGCACATTTCTATACAAAATAAGATATTAAGATTGGATTACACTATAATGACAGACCCCAACTAGGATTTCAGACTTAAAATATATTGGTTGGCATCATTTGTAAATGATTAGTTGAACATTAACTAAACAATGCTTAAATTAAGAAAAAAAACAATGCTTCAATAAAAAATACATGTGTCTTATACCTCTTCAGAATAATGAACCAAGTGTTAATTAAACAAGTCTACTTAGCAACCTTGCTTTATTCCACTGCCTTCTCAATTAAAAGAGGATAGGGTGTTGACAACTGGTGACTTTTCAAAGACAGATGACAGTTTAACATGGGGGTATTCGGGTCATAGAACTGGTATATTTTCATCGGTATTATGCTGCTCTTTTTGACAAGCATTTCTACAGACCCTAACACCTTTCCTGTTGTAATTTCGATGACACTTTTCAGTGTTATGTGTTAATAACCTGGCCTCAAAATGTTTGTGGGATGCTGAGAGTCAGTAGACCGTAATTAGACCATTTTCTACTGGGAAAAAATA